>NC_092418.1:88433992-88671492 GCF_040894005.1 Engystomops pustulosus
GCAGGTGAGTGAGAACATATCATTGAGTACTCCTCCACTTTTTTTACATTTCACTCCTGGTTTGGACATCAAAAACTGCACCTAAAAAACTTAACGTGTGACATGTGAACGCACCCTTAGGCTTGGTTCTTACCCATTACCAATCCGGGGACTAAAATAACTGCACATGTTGCATTACGGTTTTATTTATCCCTGGACACAGGTTGCGGCTGCGAGCCACAGGTCGACTAAAGGACAATGCAGCAGTGTGCAAAGGCTTAGTTCATACATTCACAGAATTACATGAACAGAATTTTTTGTTTTAAACTGGAAGAGCCCCCTTATAGAGAAGGCACAACCATTCATGTCAGCAAAAATTATGGAAGACCCCATGTAAGAGTCGCCATTTAATGTATCCTGACTGTTAGGGATGATGGGGCAGATGTATGATGCGCTGGGGCTAAGGGCACCAGCATCTGATGTAAGTGTCCTGCCCCCAGGCGACTTTGGATTTATCAGGAGGCGGGGCAGTTTTATGCCAGGTTTGCCCTGGCATAGAAATGAAGCATGGCTTCCACCTGAACTGGCGCAGGCTATACTACTCATTCTCTAGGGGTGCCCTCATCACATCCATCCATGCAGGGACAGCTCCAGGTTTCAGTAGGCCCCTGGGTGGCAGAGCCGTAGTGGGCCCCATTGCAGTGACCTCATGTGGCGGCAATAAAAATTCAGAAACTAAAACAGTTATTTATATACGACCACCCCCTTACCCCCTATGCATTAATTGTATAAAGCCTTATGTGGGCATCGGCACTTGCCCGGGTATGCCCTTGATGTATCTATGGCATGAGAAGATTCTGCAGTTCTATAGGCCAAAGGAGGGTCAATATGTCATAGAATGGCTGAGTGGAGATAGATACAGATGGATCAGAAACATCTTATTTGCATTATTAGCAGTAAATGGTAAGCATACCTTGACCTGCTGGAGCAATTTGCAGGAGTAGTATCACACATCAAGAAACTATTTGCAACTTCTGTGAAACTTGTGAGGAACCCCAGACCCAGAGTCTGACAGTCCGACTGTAGCTCAGATGTTCTCTTACAAAGGTTCTGTGTTTGAGAGGCGACAGCTGTTGGCTCCAAATAAAACCAGTTCAAAACTGTATGAAGTCTGTTAGTATAAAACATCACAAAATGTATTTAAATACTAATATTGGGGAAACAGAATACTAAGAACGCAGATGGTATCAAACACACGGCACATACGCTGTGGCTCACGTGTTTACTGAGATAACTTGTCACCTGCTGGACCCTCTTAAAGGTAACCTACCACTTCCGATGGAGATTATAAGCTGTAAATGCTGTGCACCAGCTCAGGGTGAGCTGGTGCCGGAGCTTATTTTCGTTATGTTAACGATGTAAAGTGTTTAAACGCTTTATTAATGTTTCTATACAAGTAGCTGCACTGCACCGTGGTCCACGCTTGGCGCACCATGCGCGAGACCGCTTCCTATTCAGGTGCACAAAGTGGCCGTGTGCATGGTGCGCCGAGTGCGGACCACGGTGCGGTGAAGCCACTTCCTATATAAAGATTAATAAAGTGTTTAAACGCTTTACATCTGTTTAATAACATAACGAAAATAAGCGCGCGGCATTTGCAGCTTATAACCACCATCGGAAGTGGTAGGTTTCCTTTAAAGTAAATGGTCTTTAGATACATATCAGATTGTTTTTCATGTGTAGTTGGTACAACTTTATCTTTGTGGAGACATTCAGGAGAGTAATAGAAGAAACACGACTCAAAGAGGACGTGTTAGCTCTCCAGAATGTCTTTCATTCTAGAGACATTCAGGAGTCAGGAGTCAGTATATTGTAGCAATACCTATACCTATAGCAATGAATGCTCCTATCCTACAAAGCACTAAATCTTCTCCTTTCATTGAAGCAGTCACACTTGCTGATGATCCATTAATATAAGGGTTTCTGATAAGCAGCATCTGGCTGCTACTTACCCTCTTATTTCCTATTGAAGCAGCAAGGATGAATCAACTCTGTCCCACAATACATTTTGGCCTAGTTTTTGTCCAATATATAACGGTACAGTGTCATTGTTTATCTGAGATTGTAGCTACCTGAGTTTATGGACTCGATGTTCATGTTATACTGATACATAAAACCATAGGGTAAATATATATTATAAAAATGAAATACAAAGAACCCAGAAACTTATGGTAGTATCATCAACACTTTGTCATCTGACAGAGATCACCATCTTTTTTGTGGTGCATCTTTAACATAAGGGCGTGCCACACAATTTGAAAGTTAAATCCCGCACTCGGTCCGAATAAGTCAGACCGTCCCAGCGCAGACACTTGTTAAATACCTATGCAAGTTGTTTTAGCCATGAAGAACGTGCACAGTCTGACAAAAGTGCAGCGTGCAACCCTTAGCAAATGTGCCCCAATATGTTTTCAAATATTATAAAAATATGTAATCTTTTGTACAACTTTTTGATAACTTTTTGTAAAAAACATTTGTGTGGCAAAATACTGAATTTAAGTGTTTAATTGTTACATGTTTAACTGCCGGGAATAATCACTTTTATATTTTGATCATATTTTTCCATTTGATGGAAAGGTGGGTGATTTGCACTTTCCTTTTTTTTTTTTAGAATTTTTTTTTTTTAGAATTTTTTTTCCCTTTTTTTACTATTTTTTAGGCCCATAAAAATACTGCAATACAACATTATTACGGTATTTTTTAATTTTGCTGCACTTAATTTAGATTGGTCTATGACAAGCGTGAGAGCCTCTGAGAGACTTCCGTCTGCCTTAGCAATGGATTTTCAGGGGAGCACTGAAAATGTTAACACCCGCAATTGGTCCCAGCACTAATCGCAGGAGTAAGCAGAGGTGTTTGCTGCACAATGCAGCAAGTACCCACTATGTATGAAGACGACTCAGCCCATGATCCCTCTTTATACAACCTTTGTGACACTGTGAGGCATAGATTTTTTCCTATTGTTAAGGTGTTAAACCATTACAAAATCATTTCTGGTCATTTAGTAAATGGGTTAAGCCCTTTAAAATATAACACTTTCAGGACCCTCATGAACAATGACATATTTGCTATTAGCATACAACATAATTGATATTCTATACAGCAGGGTAATATAATTTCATGTGTTCCTATATTGCCAGTGTTAAATAATGTTAAAAAGTCTGCCTTATGTTGTGTGGGATTCCGCAATATCTGTCTTATCCTTGATTCATCAGGAGCAAACAGTAACAGAGATAAAGACTAGGTTGTTCCATAAATCACATAGAACAGAAGAAGATTAGTTATTGTGAAGTATGGAGGCATTATACATCTCCCGCAACCGATTGTACACAGGAATATTTGCTGTGCAGAAAGGGTAACCTCCAGGAGTCAACATCAATGACAGAGGTGGCGCCTGGATTATAAAACCTGCGCTGTATCACCCTACAACTGGGGCAAGGGGTCTACCATGTGTATCGGTAGAACGCCCCTCTATCACCTTTCTATGTAGTACATATTTTACAGAATATCAATTGGAGTCGGACTTTACTAGTGTTGTCCCAAACAGACAAAGCAATGGTGAAGGCACTGTAAAATCCAATACAGAGATCATATGTGTAGTTATGTCACAGTCCAAAGATAATAAACACATTGATGTCACAATATACAGTAGAGATAATACACACAGTGATGTCACAGTACAATGATTATACACACAGTGATGTCACAGTGCAGGGATAATACACACAGTGATGTCACAGTCCAAAGACAATGCACACATTGATGTCACATTATAGAGATAATACCCACAGTGATGTAAAAGTACAGGGATAATAAACATAGTGATGTTTCAATACAAGGATAATACACACAATAACATCACATAATAAAGATAATACACACAGTGATGTCACATTATACAGATAATACACACAGTGATGTCACAGAACAAGGAAAATACATACAGTGATGTCACAGTACAGAAATAATACACACAGTGATGTCACAGTACATAAATAATACACACAGTGATGTCACAGTACAGGGATAATAAACAGTGATGTCACAATACAAGGGTAATACAACTAGCAATGTGACAGTACAAAAATACTGTATTGCATAGTGATTTTGCAATACAGGGATAATACACACAGATATGTCACAGTACAGGGATAATACACACAGTGATGTCACAGTACAGGGATAATACACACAGTGATGTCACATTATAGAGATAATACACACAGTGATGTCACAATACAGGGATAAAACAACTAGCAATGTTAAAGTACAAAGATCATACATACTGGAGAAGGGAAAATACACACAGAACAAGGAACATTCACACAGTGACATCACAGTACAGGGATGATACACACAGTGATGTCACAGTACAGAGATGATACACACAGTGATGTCACAATACAGGGATAAAACAACTAGCAATGTTAAAGTACAAAGATCATACATACTGTGATGTCACAGGGCATGGATAATACACACAGTTATGTCACATCAAGAGATAATAAACACTGTGATGTCACAGTACAGAGATAATACACACAGTGATGTCACAGTACAGAGATGATACACACAGTGCTGGGTTCACAAATCACAGCAGATGTATGGGAACAAATCTTCAAGGGGTTGTATCCCATGGGATATGGGATAAGGGGATAAGTGCTAGATGTTTGATCTCAGCTGTTGGACCCCCTACAATCTGAAGTATCTATTTCATAACAGAAGAACCTCCGCGTTTCAGCAGTCCCATAGAAGACAATATAGTGGAGGTTCCATCCTGTGCTATCTATGGCACCTCTTAGAACTTTACTTTTGGACCGTACATTTACTGTGGAAGGGGCATAAATGTTGACTAGATGTACAACCAATTTAAGGTTCCACATACATTTGAAAGCTGTTTACATAAGGACTTTCTTTCCCAATTCCATGCATGATCAGCTCAACTAAGAGTGCATGTACAATGCATGGAGAACCCCACTGGCAGAATCTTTACCTCTACCAAGAAATTGACTTGCCCAGTTCTTATCTTCCCTGCCAACAGGAAAATTCCAGTAAGCGTCATACACAATAGTTGAGCTATCATACATACAGGCGGTCCCCTACTTAAGAACACTCGACTTACATACGACCCCTAGTTACAAACGGACCTCTGGATGTTGGTAATTTCCTGTACTTTAGTCCTAGGCTACAATGATCAGCTGTAACAGTTATCACAGGTGTCTGTAATGAAGCTTTAGTGTTAATCCTGATTCTTATGACAACCCAACATTTTTAAAATCCAATTGTCACAGAGACCAAAAAAGTTCTTGCTGGAATTACAGTGATAAAATATACAGTTCCGACTTGCATACAAATTCAACTTAAGAACAAACTTGTATGTAACCCGGGGACTGCCTGTATTCAACAGAATTTAAAGGGAACCTGTCAGCAGAAATTGACCCAATAAACCACTACCAGTACGTCATCAAGCAGATAAACATCTTCTAGATCATGTCTATTTCACGGCGAGAAAATCAACTTTGAAGTGACATGTACTTTGGTTGTATAAAGTCAAGGAGGCGGAGAGTTTAACACTGAAGTCAAGCTCTCCTCACTTCATAATGTCCTCTTCAGTGTAATTGATGGTCCTACATCCAGACACTAACCAGAGCTCCTTCATTCTGAGGGGAGGAGAGCTTGAGTTCAATGCTGATCTCTCCGCCTCCATTACTTTATAAAACCAATTTACATCCCACTTCCTTGTTGATTTTCTGAATGATGCCACCATCTTGGACCATGAAAGGAACATGATGTGTAGGTGTTAATCTGCTTCACAACATACCTGTAATGGTTAATTAGGTGAATTTCTGATGACAGATTCCCTTTAATCTAACCATTATGGGGACCTTTATTTCTGCCTTCCTCGTGGAATCACCATCATCCGTATCCACTGGCTATTTTCTGCCTGGACTGCAATATTTCCACCTTACAAACCCATTCTCCGCTCATTCCGTCCTCTAGCATGTACCATGTTACACCACAGCAGTAGTAGATCTGTAGAATTCCTCATGTAGAGATTGATGATGTATGCTTTAACTAACAGATGCGGCACAGAGTTAACATATTAAAAATTAAGTCAAGTTAAGTCTGTTTATTTTCTAAATGTAGGAACAAGTCTCACTGAAGCCCATTGTGGAATGATCAATGCAAGTGACATTAGCAAGATGCAGTACCAGGGGCTGTTGTTCTTGTGCGCGTCCTTTGTACACATCAGTTTATGCCAGTTGACTTTTACAGTACAGCAGATAAAACTGTCATCCCCCGAGTCTCCGCGCAAGTACCTAGTGATAGATTTATTTAAAGAAAAATAGCTTTATTTCACATGAATGAAACAAAGTGAGCGCTTATAATGGCCTCCGCTATCTATTTTCTGATACAGCACTTCCGATGCCACCATCCTCTGCTGCAATCCCTTACACATAGAAGTAATATGCACTAAAGGCAAAGAAGCCAGATCTATAACTATAATGACCAAATGTTATTATCGTATATGTCATATCAGACAGATGCCTCACTATCTTATCATAACTCAAGCCAAACAAGGACATCAAAATAAGGAGTTTAGTAAAGGTTTCCATATTCATACTGTAGCAGAAGCTGTTCCATCAAGTCCATCCTATATGGAGAAGCCAACTGGATACGAAAGCTGGCAGATCCAAAGAAGCCAGATCTATAACTATAATGATCCCATATTATTATCACATATGTCAAATCAGATAGATGCCCTAGTATCTTATCATAACGCAACCAAAACAAGGACATCAAAATAAGGAGTTTAGTAAAGGCTTCCGTACTCATACTGTATCATAGTATAGAAGATTGGAAAAAGAAGGTCCATCAGGTCCAACCTATATGGAGAAGCCAACTGGATACGAAAGCTGGCAGATCCAAAGAAGCCAGATCTATAACTATAATGATCACATATAATTATCACATATGTCACATTAGATAGATGCCCTAGTACATTGGTGGCGAACCTATGATACGGATGCCCGAGGTGGCACTCAGAGCCCTTTTTGTGGGCATCCAGGCCTTCAACCCCAACACAGAATTTGCCAGACAAGACTCAGGGCTTCCTCCTGCAGTCCAATAGAGCCCAGGACGTGCCATGCTCAGCGCCATTTTAAAGCAACATCCTTGACTGGAGGAACGAGAAGGTATGAAAAGAGATTATTGTTGGAGCGCCTGCTCTGGGAACCCTGATTATTCCTCTTCAGGGGACCCTGAATCCAAGTTCTCCATCATCTTTCTATTGGATTGGTGAACTCAGGACACCAATAAGATTGAAACCTGTGATACAGCAGGGATCAATAAGTTACTGCTTGTCATGTTGGCACATGCAATTACAATACTGACTCAATTTGAACAACAGGAAAGCACTAAGACCTAGAGACAAAACCCAAACTCATCAGACCTGAACACAGCAACTAAACAAGGAACAGACCAGGGGTGGATTATGTAATGGGCCATGGGCTGTATGAATATTATTGCCCCTACAAGTCTGGGATTCACTTCCTACATGTGGTATTAAAATGGAGGATGCTTTCAATCAATTGTGGTTTCAGGACCACAAAAGGTCCTTGTGTACATGTGAATTGAGTGAATGAACAGATGTACGAGAATATCATGAGTGTAGTCCCTTCTTGGTATAGAACCAAGAAGAAGGTTTGGGCCCCAGCCTACCACCCAAACCGCTTATATTAAAATCCACTACTGAAACAGACTCCTAAATATGAAACTAAAAACAAAAATGGCACAAGAAAAAATATCTGGAACTATATAGGGGAGTATAGAAAACTATCCCAAATTTTCCAGGACAGTCCCTTTTTCGTTAAAGACAATACCTAAATAATTGAGCTTAGAGTTAATGAATCACCACCCTAAAGCAGGTTGCTGGGTTTTTAACTTTTCTGAATCTCTTGTAGTGGAAATAATCCGGTGAATTAAATATTTCCTATAAAATTACACCCAAAACAGATATGCTCCAAATTTTTAACATTGCTAAAAGGAAATTTTCAAGTGGATTTTGTGTATGTAAATTTGTATAAACATACTGTATATTCGTGTAATGTATTATGAACCAGCCGACCTTTCTGTACATTGCCCTCCTCACATCCCAAATGACTGTGCAACATTTCTAATAAGATCCAGACTAAGTGATGCGATCCATTATCAGGAGGTGACCCGGTGCGGGTTAGAGCTTTCTATGGAATGATCCCTTGAGAACATCTAGGAGTGAAAAGTATTATATAAACTTGATGGTAGGTCTTGTCAACATCCTTCTCTAATCCTTTACAATGTCCAGAAAATCCAAAGCATCCATTTGTTCTGAGGTGGGAGGAACAATAATGTCCAGAGCCAAATAGTAGAACGGACTGGCGGACATCTCATAGCAATGAATGATTTATAAAGCAGTTTGTTCATAGCATTGTCTTCATACACCAAAGACATCAATCAAAACTGCAGTTTGTCAGTACATATCCATATTGCAGGTTGTAAGAAAATAAAAATGATATTGTCACTGCGGAGGCTTCGCTGGAAAACATCATGTTTTTAATGACTTTATCCATTATATCCATCCATTTATATGAATAAGTATTTAGGGGGTTTTCCACTTTCAGCTAATAATTGAAATTGTTTGCGTATTGAAATGTTTTACAATTTTCTAATATACTTTGTCTATTACTTCTTCACTGCTTTCTAGATATCTAGATCTAGATGCTTGTTGTCATTCTATAGGAAAATTCAATGTCACCAGGGACCAGTTTTCATCCACAGGAAGTAAACAATGAAACTTCCTGTTGAAAGACAGCAAGCAGAGATCTAGAAAATCATGAGGAATTGATACAGAAAGTATATTGGAAAACTGAATAACTTCTGTGAAACAAATTGTACCTTCTAGTAGAGATGAGTGGACTTGTAATTTTAGTTTGTGTTCAGGTTCGGCTGTGTGACCTGGACGTATTGCCAGATTGTTTTATGTTAGGCGAAATGCCAAAAAAAGTGTTGATTCGGACATTAGGACGTTTTTTTCCATTGCAAAGAATAAGTCTATTTATATTTTGATTTATCAGGGCCTCAGATATACAAAATCCAATGTAGGGAGCCAAAAATGTAACCACTACTGATTTTACCACCACTATAGAATATGCTTTTGAACACATGTCTTTTCGAGAGAGGCGAATGATCTAAGACACATGTCGAGCCGGTTCCCGGCCGAGGTGCTCTACAAAAAGAGGAACCACGGCCGCCACATACAGTGCTCAAAAGGGGTTAGAACCTTTAAAGAAATAGTTTGTGACGCCAGTCGGGATGTTTGACCGGGATGCAATCATTGATTGCATGTGTAATGTTTAACCCTTCCGAACTAGGGCTAGCTCCCAGGGGATGGAGAGAGGAGTAGATCATTGCCTGGTTCTGATGGCAGTACTCATTAATTGATGCTCACACATGCTATTGAACTTCAACTTCAGGGACACCGGCCACCTTGGTAAGCTGGCCCTCTTCAATGTCAAGCAGATCGTTGTTATCAATGCGTTCCTCACAGGTATTACACCTTTCTGGCTGTGTAGACTGTAACTCACTCCGCCTCTACTGAGACACAGGCACACTTTTCTGTCACTTTATGCCCAGGACCTGAGTATACTCCCTAATTTACCTTTTCTACCATGCCACAATGGTGCAGCTGTTGGTTATCTGGATGTTACTCCTCTCGTTGGCTCCTCTGACACTTCTCAGCACTGACCTCCTTGCTTGTCTCCCTCAGAACTCACTCACTAACTTCTAACTCCTCCTTTCTTCTTCCCAGAACCCCCTTCCTACACTGGTTACATTGTCAGCCGGCTCCCTTCTTTTATTACATAAAACAATTAAAAGTATATACACAGTGCACTGCCATGCTGTAGGACCCGACATTTTACACAAAGTGAAGGATGTTACACACACGTCCCAGACACATCACCAAAGTTTTCAAAGATTTGGTTTTGGTCTGATGTTGCTCAAATTTCCAGAGAATTAGGCCCCTTCCACACTAGCGTTGCGTTTCACGTCAGGGTGCAATGCATGAAAAACTGACGTTTTTGGCTGCGTTTTTGTTCCATTTTTCCTTGGAGTAATTAGCGTTTTTGCGTTTTTCACGCGCGTGTTGTTAGCGTTTTCTTGCGTTTTCGCCGCATTTTTCACGCGCGAGTCAATGGGAGAATCGAGCATTTTTCAAAGGGACCATGGTTTGGGATTAAAATGGGTTATTTAATTGAAAAATAATGTCTTCTGATAAGTTGCAAACATCTGCGATCTATTCTTCACTGTTCCCCGTGTATATTATCTCCCGACAAGTTAGCAGATGTGAAGAACAGTGAAGAATAGAATAAAAACAGTGAACACAGTGAACACAGGATCATTTAAGAGAAAAA
The DNA here is from genome assembly GCF_040894005.1 of Engystomops pustulosus. Taxonomy (NCBI): domain Eukaryota; kingdom Metazoa; phylum Chordata; class Amphibia; order Anura; family Leptodactylidae; genus Engystomops; species Engystomops pustulosus. The sequence goes on from NC_092418.1 coordinate 88,444,483, forward strand.
CACAGTGCAGAACACAGTGCAGAATAGATTACAGATGTTCGGCACATCTGCTTACTTGTCGGGAGATACGCGCGGAACGGTGCGCCCAAAATAGTATGTGAAGAACAATATACATGTGTGTGAAGAACACATTGCAGATGTTTAAATACATCTGCAATGTGTTCTTCACATATATATATATTGTTCTTCACATGTTATTTTGGGCGCACCGTTCCGCGCTTATCTCCCGACAAGTAAGCAGATGTGCCGAACATCTGTAATCTATTCTGCACTGTGTTCTGCACTGTGTTTTTCTCTTAAATGATCCTGTGTTCACTGTGTTCACTGTTTTTATTCTATTCTTCACTGTTCTTCATTGTGTTTTTTTAATTAAATGATCGTTCGCGAGCAGGGGAAATACTGTTATTCTGGTCACCTAGCAACCCTTACGTTTAAAACGCATTGCACTCGCATTGCACTTGCAATGATTGCGAGTGCAATGCGTTCTTGATGCATCTCCATAGACTTGAATGGGGCGTGAAAAACGCGCGTGACTCGCAAAAGTAGAGCGTGAAAAACAACGCTAATGAAGAAAGACCCATTGAATACAATGGGACAGAGTGCAATGCAAGTTCTGCGCGTCAAATGCACACGCAGATCTCGCGCGTGAAAAACGCCAGTGTGGAAGGGGCTTTAGTATATAACCGCCTCTAGTCCTCTTAAACACCTATTTTTCATGAATTGCTCCTCTTTAGTTTCCATTGTTACCAATTCCTTAAGCTCGGAATGAATGACTTGCCGCCATTACAAGTTTGCTCCAAAGCGAAGCAGAGCATATTTGGCTTTGCTTTAGTGCCTGAAAATTGGCATATTTGTACCGATTCTTTGCACCAAATAATAGATATGCTCATGCCTAACGTCTTTGTATAAAAATATAGAGAGATAAAGGGACTCTAAGACCCATAGATATGTATGGGGAATGCAAGGAGCCATAATCTGGCAAGAGAATTTTGTCAACGTCTGCTCCACATACAGGATATTTCTTTCCCTCAACCTTAGTGTACAAAGGTTTAAGAACCAAGGTACCGTCTTTAACTTGGAGCAGGCCTCCAGAGGAAAGTGCAGGAAATAGACGCTTTACAGAATATTTTTAGCTATCCAATATTATTGTTTTTCCACTCTACAGTATATGTTTTATGGAATGACCAGAAATTAATAATCCACAAGGGTTTCTAAAGCCCTTCCTCTTCTCTGGAGCATGCCAAGTATGCACAGCATGCAATCTATGGTGTGGCATTTCTGAAAATATAATTAACCTGGAACCTACTTACTATACGTGATGTAGAACATGTCATTAATAATAAAATATTGCAATAAAGGCTAATTTTTCTCCTGAAAAACAACAGCGTTGATTATCTCCGCATAAATGGGTCTCCGTAGTCTTTTTATGTATCCACTGAGAAAACTTGTCTTCTAATTGAAAAATATTTCTGTGAGGAAATGTTTGAAGGGTCACAGCAAAGGTTCCTTCAATGCCACCAGGATTAATTTATATGTCTTTCAGTTTGGAAAATGTTCAAAACCTTCTCTCTCCCAATTTGTTAAACTGGTATAAAAAAAAATCCATTAAGACTAAGACTTATTTTACCCATATCTTTTTTTTTTGGTTTATTTGTATTTTTTCTATTGGGGCCCATGAGGAGGCTACATTTATAGGATCTCATGTAACGGTTTATGATGCATAGAATGAGGAAAATTGCTAGAAGATTGGGATATATTCGACTTCTGGGAGGACTTCTAATGGCTTTATAGCTAATTATGCCATGCATGTCCAAACAAATGGCCAAAACAAGTCTTAGAAGGATCCCCATGGAAGACATCTTGTGCACTGTTAAATTCCGATGCATCCTATTGTTATTCATAGCTATGGACTACATAGTCAACAAACAGATTCTTGTGACATCACCTGGTGAATCATTTTTTTTACTTTTTCATATTTTATAAAAGGAAACTTGAGAAAGGATATGCTGTTTGTGACAGTCTTGTAATAAAGTTGTAGGCATGGCCAATCCAGCCTTAGACAAGTTGCTCATAAATCAGTTTAAGAAACTTGCTCGGTGCGTTGGAAGGATCTCCTGGACCCAACATTGAACCACTAGATGGAACTGTCATGACATCTCGGACTGAACTTACCCAAGTGCCCTATGCCTCCAGTTCCACTTCCTTGAATTCAGCTATACAGGAGGATGCAATTAAATATTGTAACAGTCATGGACTCTTCCTCGCTAGGTGTGTTTTGGGCAAGTAAAATGCGGTGGGTCACTGAGTTATATGCTGGCCTGGGAGAGAGACTTAAAAAATTGTATTCACTACGAGAATGGCAAGAACTTCCCAGGTCTCTACAAATATGTCCCTTGTAGAAGCTAATTATAAAGTTCTGCTCTATTGGTACCTAGTTCCTGTCCATATAGCTCATGTAATTCCTTCCAATACTCCGTTATACTAAAAAAAAAAATAATAAATTATATGTAGCAAAAACTTGCACCATTGAAAAAATCATTATTCATTATGGAGATTCACTATGGCTTCTCCACCAGTTTTCTAGAAAAGGTTGCCGGAGCGCATATAGCAAATTTAATGGAAAACTCAAAAATGTTACAATTCCTGGAGCTCAAAAATGAAAAAATATTTGTTTTTTTCAACTTAAGATGGGGATATAATAATCTATTGAAGCTAAATTGATGAATTCCGGATTATACCCAAGCATCAGCCTCTTACATTTGATAAAGTGGTCTTTTGAGACCCTGAAATGTGTTGTGACATTGAGACATTTGATAAAATTATTTTTGACCACTATTCGATGTCTATCCCTAACCACTTGTATGCACCAGACAATACTTAAACCTACCCAAAATTGAACTCAAGGCACCAACCCATCTAAGGTGGACCATAATGATTCTAATATTGCATTTGATGGGCTTAGGACAATGGAGCTTAGTGGTACTGTTGGGTTGCTAAGTCATTTGCTTAGTAGTACAGATTGCCATACAGTCACTGTAAGCTGGTCATACACATAAGATGTCTAACCAGATCAGCCAAACCTACTGTTATAATGGGAGAAGGCACCTTATATATATGTTAGCCCCTCGGACAGATGTCAGTGTAAATAAGGATCATGCAGCTGGATTCCAGACTTTACGTGTGGGTATGGACTTTACAACAAGAAATTCGTAGGTTGCTACACAATGTAATCATTGTTAGCTTTGACTGGTAGACACACGCAGGGATGGTGGGAATGGTGGAAAAGTCCCTGGCTGAATCCAAGAGTATTTTGTGTATACTGACTCTTTTACAGGCCAGGTATCGAAAGAGAAGGGGGGGGGACCTCATCTCTTGGCTGGTGTGGAGGCAGATGTCAAAGAAAATGGTGCACATTTACTAAGGGTCCGTGGACCGCATTTTCATCGGGTTTCCCGACTTTTTCCGTTTTGCGCCACATTTAACAGGGGTTTTTGGTGCACACAATTGCATTTTGGCACAATCGTGCCGACTTTCATGCGACACAAATCGGGGCTGTGGTTGTTGGCAAGCCAACTGATTCGGACTAAGCGCGGAATTTAACATTCAAAATTGTGTCGCAAGCCAAGCACTTACATACACCGGGAAGAAGATGGTGAACTCCTCGTCAGACTGCACACCTCAGGGATCGCGCAGGGACCGGTTAAGTAAATGTGCCCCAATGTCTCACTTTGAGGGACGAGAGTTGACCAGAGGACGTGGTTCACCAATCAGACATCAGATGTCACCAGGTGTGCCCCATTCATGAAGGCTTGTTCTGATGTTTTATATCCTTGAGTGTCAGGCTTCATTCAGAAACATAAGGTTATTTATATGGCATTTCTCCTCATAAGAGCAGATGCCCGGATAAATCGTGATTTAACAATAAGACATTTATAAAAGCTTTCATTATGACAAAGTCCTTCTTCCCAAGTCTAATCCGACATTACATTTTGCCTCCAACTTAAACCCTCTTGCACATTTTATATGGCAGTATGTGACTAGAACGGAGAGGGAGGACTGATAAGATATGACGGCACAATGAAGTAAAGGTTACCCATAACCTGAATTAATTCAGTATTCATTTTTCACAGAAAACTATTGTCAACCAGTTGGGAAGGGAACGGAGAAATGTAATGTTACAGTGTTTTTATGGTGCATTTCCAGCAGAAAACCAGTGTCTCTGCTCCTCTGATGTTAGGCCTCGATGTCCCAGTGTATAGTGACAGGGGAGATGGACACAGAATTCCATAACAGAGATTTATTAGCTGAAAAATATGGATCACGCTCTGTCAGCTCCAATCTGCTGCCTCATACAGTTCCCTTCTCCCTGCGTCTCCAGCCAGACTCTGCTCCAAACTGAGCAATTTTGGATGAGAACTGCAGTATGGATTAACCTCTGCAGTACTGCAGTACTTTGTATTCAAAGTTGTATAAGCATATGCAGAATGTCAGCATTGTAAGTATACATATCTCAGCTGTAATGGGGGAGATTATCTGGGCAAAGTCTATTAATGTCTGTAGGGACCGTCTGTAGGGAATCAGCTGTTTCACAATACAGATGGAGCCAGAATCAGGTATTATTGTGAATGCAAAGCCAAATCTAGAATGAGATAATTCATATATAAACCTCAGGTGTTTCTTTTTAAATGGATGGGACAAAAAAATATACTAATTGATCAGTGGTACAATTACAATGCTATTATACATAGTGCATCTCAAAAAAAGACAGATCAAGGAACTTAAGGTTTTTTTTTTAATAAAAAACCTTGTGGGTCTTTGGGTCTGTGCCAGACATCATGGGTTCAGATCCCAGAACCCAGTCTTCAGCCAGGTATTTGGGTTTGTGGTTCCAGCTCATTATAAAAAGAAGACAGTGATGGTATAAGGTAGTGATGATCGGGTACTGCTCCAACTACTTGTGGGTAGTAATGAGTGGACCTGAATGATACTATTCAGGTCTGTGGTAAACATCGTGGGGTTGGGTCCAAGAACCCAAACCTTGACTTCTGCCACAAGTTTGGGTTTTGTGCTTCGGCTTAGCCGACAGCTAAGCAACTCACCAATCAGCTTTTAGCCACTAGCAGCCTCAGCCATGCCGGGTATGAGAATGGCTGTGATTGGCCAGGCTGGAAATGGATCCTACTGTAAAAGAGGCAGAGATGCATTCCATCCGATAGTATAGTGCAGTGGTGGCGAACCTATGGCACGGGTGCCAGAGGTGGCACTCAGAGCCCTTTCTATGGGCACCCTTGCCATCACCCCAGCGCAGAAATCGGCAGACAGGACTCAAGGCCTCTTGCAGTCCCAGGCAGCCCAGGACCCTAGAAGGATGCTACAATGATAATTCAAAATTCCTCTCCTTCTTTCTACTGTATTGGTGTCCTCAGGTGCCAATACAATTTAAACCTGTGACAGAGCAGGGAGTTACTGCTTAAATTGTCACATTGCAAAAAAATATGTGGGTTTTGGTTGTAGTTTGGGCACTCGGTGTCTAAAAGGTTCTCCATCACTGGTATAGTGTATATAGTGTATAGCTTCTGGATAGCCATAGTATCTTATAGTGCATTGAGAATAAAAGCAGCAGTGTTAGAATATCTGCATCTGGATAGTCATTGGGGCTTATTTACTAAGGGTCCCGGGGATCACACTTTTGTCGGATTTTAGAAATTTTCAGGATTTGCGCCACTGGGATAGGTATTTAGAAGGGTATTGTGTCGCACATGATCGGATTTTGGCGCCGACTTTCATGGGACAGAAATGGTGGGCGGGCCGTTGGACGATCCGACGGATTCGACCTGAGCTTGGATTTAACTTTAAAATTGTGTTGCACACAATGCACTTACATACACAGGGAACAAGAAGGTAAACTCTTGGCGGACCTGAGCAGGGAAGCGACAGATGCAGGAAATTGGGCGCACGGTCTTTGTGAATAGCGCCTGATCGTCGGACACTCCGTACCTCATGAACTCCAGCGGCTGGGTAAGTAAATGTGTCCAGTGAGAATAACTGCATCTGAATAGACATAGGGGCTTATTTACTAAGGGTCGCAAATTGCACTCTCGTCGGACTGTTCACGGTTTTCGGAATTTGCACAGCTTTGACAGGTATTTAACAAGGGTTTGCACTGGGATTGTGTTACACACAATCCTGCTGGCCTTCATGCGACAGAAATTTAACGACAGTCGGATGATCCTACTGTTTCAGACTGAGCGCAGGATTTAAGATTCAAATTGTGTCGCAAGACAATGCACTTACTTGCACAAGGAAGAAGATGGTGAACTCCAGCGGACCAGAGCGGGGAAGCGACACATGCAGAATATCGAGCGCACCATCTTAGCGAATCGCGGCACAGTGCATTATTGTTGGACAATGCACTGTCGTGAACTTCGCGGGAGCGGGTAAAATGTAAATGTGCCCCATCGTGTCTTATAGCCAAGTGAAAATAACTGAGTCTGGATACAAATATGTCTTTATTAGCACAGTGACATTAACAGCATTTAATTTGGTTTTCTATTTTTTTCATTTATATATTCTTTATACTATTTTTCATTTTGTGTTATTTTTTAAAGTAATTTCCCTACACCAATTTGGGCAGGCCAATTGTCCTGTTATTACCCCCCATTTTGCAGCCCTCCACCCCTTACTGCCCCCATTTTACATCCATTTTGGATCACAAAGTTGGGGTACCTATTGACTTCAAAGGAGTGCAAATTCAGGTTCAAGTTTGCGTCAAACCCAACTACTCAATACTACTTGTGGGGGCTAGGATGAAAAAAGAAAGGTTTCTCCAGCTACAGGATCCTGCTTAGTTCTGGGACTTGCAGTCTTAGGCATCTATGCCAGGCCAGAAGTTCAGGGAGGGGACTCATTGAACCCACTTCAGCCAATAACTGGACTCCTCTGACCACAGGACAACACTAGGGACATCAAAGCAGGTTGTGGATTGGCCAAGGCAGGTTCCGTAGTCACCAGAAACTGATAACAGTAACACTTTAACAGTAAAGCTTCAGTCGCTGCTGCCGTTTAGGTTTGTTAACTGAGCAATGGAAATAAGCAAACATTTCTGCAATGAAATAAAAGGGTGTGAGAACCAGGATGATCTTTTTTCAAATATTTTCCAGAAATTTTCCACCCCTCTCCGCCAAGAACAATTGTCTCCCATTAATGACGCGTGCCATGCATGCAAACCTATTATCACCTTTCTGTAGACACTGTGAACACTGGAAATATTATATTCGCAGGAGACCAGCTGGCAGTTGTACAATGGAAGTCGAGAATTTTGATCTATTTCCTCAACTTGCCAATGTATTTCCTGTGATTGTGATTGGAAGACAGAGGCCGTGTTGATGTGTGTGAGGCTGTTGAAAGAACACAAGGTTGTTGATTATATAATGGAAGTGTGGAAATCTCTTCAAGCTTCCGATGCTCATTATGTGTAACTTCAAAGCGTGTCGCTGGTATTATTGTAGCCCACCGCAAAGAGAAAAGTAATATATTTACCACTAAATAACAAAAACACTATCTGGTCTGCTAAAAACATAAATATATATTAATAGAAATTACACATTTCCACTTTACTCCGTGATCTGTTTCACTGCTCACAGTCTCCATTGCACTTGAAACCAGTGGAATGGCAAGTAGTTTAGAATTTTGGAACACAGAAAGCTTAGGGGAAATTTGTACTAGACACTTTACAGGGATTAGGCTCTTCCAAGATCCTACAGTGATGAAGGTAATACGCCAAAAAAAAGCTGTTTGCAAATTGGGCTGTATGTGTTTCAAACATCAGCAATTCTGGATTGTGGACAACAAAAAGATCCACTTTAAATATTGCTAATCACTATTTGAACTCCAGAGGCGACAAAGCTTCTTTACTGTAAGATCTGGAAATTTGTGGAATAGCCAAACTCAGGAGCTGCTCACAGCAGAGACTGCAGAGAGCTTCCTTTCTCTTCTTTGGTTGAACTTGAAGGACGTACGTTTTGTTTTTCAACTGTACTATTCAACTATCTTGGAAGAACCTTGCTCATTGCTGTTCTTTGGATACGTTATAAAATAACCACAAAAATATCCGATGTTTTAGGAATATTTGTTTTATTAGTAAGGTAGGAAGCAGTTTCTTTAACCTTATATCTTATCCTGCAAAAGATCTTTTCACCAGAAGGAAGAAAACACTAGTGCCAACTAAAGGAAACTACCATGCTAGTTCATGGCGCACCACGAGATGACCAGAGACTACAGTGTAAGGGAACACAGATAACCACTTGTGTTGTGTAATCACTAAATCACTTTGCGTTATGTTACAGGGGTTGTCCACTTTCAGCAAATAATTGATATTGTTTATAGTTAATAGTATAAAGCTATACCATTTTTCAATATACTCTCTGTATCAATTCCTCACAGATGTCTGCTTTACTTCCATTGTTTACTTCCTGTGGATAAAAAACTGTCCCTGATCATGTGATGTCACATGGGTGCACAGCTTCTTATATCCCTGTGTGACATGACCAGAGACATTTTTCTATTCACAGGAAGTAAATTTAGAATCTTTCTTTAGCAGGACAGCAAGCAGAGATGTAGGAAACCGTGAGGAATTGGAGCACAAAGTATATTGGAAAATTGTATAACTTTTAATTGCACAAACAATTATTTGCAAACTGTTTAAGAAGTGCTACATCAGTTTTACCAAACCTAGCCAGCATAGGTGGCCCTGGAGCTACCTCCTTCTGAATGAAAGTTCATTTGAATTGATTTTTGCATGTAGCATTGTTTAGTTCAGCTAGATATCCAGAGTGAGACTAAAATATATGTCAGGATCAGTGGATCCTCTGGACCACCGCAGGAGATGGAATTAGCCGACACCTGGGACCGGAGTCTAAGGGGCACCTGGTCTTCACCAGAGGTCGTTCCACAGGTGTGACTAGCCCGCGGTGGCAGCCGAGGTCGAGGTACCATAGCAGAAGACAGTCTAGGGGTCAAGTCCAGGCTCAGGGTCAGGGCAGGCGGCAGAGATGCAAGATCAAGTCCAAATCCGGGGTCAGCAACGGGAGATCCAAGCAGGTGTGAACGGAACACCGGCACACGGGACACAGGAACACAGCAACACGGAGGAATTTGGGTAACATACAGGAACTTGGGTAACACACAGGAAAGCAGGAATACACAGGAGCGCAGGAATAATCACCAGGAAGCTTTCTCTCAGGCTGTAAGGCACAAAGATCCGGCAAGGTTTGCAGGAAGAGGAAGGCTTATGTAGAATTGGGCAATATGGCCAGCGCCAATTAATGGCTTGCTGGTCCTTTAAACTGGAGAAGCTGCCGCGCGCGCGCCCTAGCAGTCGGGGACGTGCACGCACAGCGGAGGGGAGCGAGCCAGGAGCCGGGATGGGTGAGATGCGCTGGCGGTGCACTGGCGGAGGCAGAGGAGCACGGGTGAGCCCGCGACCCACCTCTGACAATATACAAGAAATTTGCTCATTTATTCTATATCCAAAGAACAACCTCTGTAGGGTAATACTGGAACACCCCTTGAATAAGTACCAATAGGAACTCTCCACACTAAAAGTAGAAACTGGGAGGCGAGTTAAATACCTTGCCCTGAATGGAAGACAAATACAAATGAATATATACGTACAAGGGTGTGGCTATAAATATTATCACCTAGTATATACACCATCATTGAAGAAACTTTGCTTTAAAGCCAAGGAACAGAGAGTATCACAAGCAGAGATTTAGCAGAACTGTTCTAGTTGCCCATGGAAACCAATCAGAGCTCAGCTTTCATTTTCCCACAGCTGTTTATAAAATTAAAGCTGAGCTGTGATTGGCTTCCATGAGTAAGTAGAACAGTTTTACCTCAGAAACTTATGATAAATCTCCCCCATCGCTCTATTCTACGGTTTATTCCCCATATTAACTTGATTTACTTCAAGTAAATTTCCCGAAACAAAGCTATTTCTTTTTATGCCTTTGTAACTCCAGCAAATTGCATTTCTGTTGTTTCGTTTCAATGTATTTGTCTTCTTTTGGAAAATGAAGTATTAAATCAGGTACATAATAATAAAGCACACATGTGCTCGGTATAGGAGACATGCCCCGGATGTCAGCCGTGATGTATGAGGAATCTAAATGCAATAAATGTTAACATCATCATCTCGCTGCAAATTGAATAAACACAAAAGAAACAACAAGTAGTCTTCACACTTTGTCTGACGTGCCTTTATAAAATACGGGCAAAAGGGAAAACTGGTAATAATCCATATGTATTAGGTGCAGATTCACTGTGAACTTGAGCCTTTATGTAAAGGGGTTGACCATATAAACAAACTTGGGGTATATAAGACCCCCATTCCATACTTACCCAGCTGGTAGCCACCAGGAGCCATCCGCACCAATGACCGGTATGGGTCATGGAGGGGGTGTGATAAATTACTGCACGGCCCCCTCCTGCTGCTAGTACTTTGTGTGACCTGCAGCTCCTGGCGGCTAATGACAAACTTTACCAGGGTAAGTATGAAATAGATGACCCTATATGGTTCTAATGAAAAGTCATATATAACACCAGAGTCTCTTCAGGTATCAGTAGGCCCCTGGGCATCAGGACCACACTAGGCCCCTTTGCAGTGAACTCATGTGGCGGCATTAAAAATTCTGAAACTAAAACAGTCTCCTGTTCCCTAAAATATCCTCTAGTTTATCACACCAAACTTCCCCCTCATGGTTATTATATATAAATTGCCCTCACCCCCTATGGATTAATTAGATACAGTCCCCCTTAACCCGATGGATTCCTTATGTGGGCCCCACCAGAAGCTCTGGGCCCTGGCAATTGCCCAAGTATGCCTAGTGGCCCTGTATAACGCTCTGGGGACTAGGCCGTTCATGTTCTTGACCACTAAGGAGATTTCAAAGTTATATGACAAGAGCAAGAAAGATTGGTGGCCTTGGAGTTCTTGGACCTCCAGAATGGAGATTAGTCCCCTTGCAAACAAACATTTATGGCGGCCGTATGCTAACCGTACTAAACAGTAGCTAGCATATGGCCTCCATAAGAGTGCACCGTGCAGAGCATATGGCCATCTTTTGACAAAATATGACCGTCTTTTGGCAGAAATACAGTACAGCTTCACTTCTCCCTATGGTTAGGGGATGGCTGAAGAAAACTTCCCCCCTCCCCTTCTCCAGCTGGCTGGCCACATGCTACGGCCAGGTCTCAACCCAGGGCATAGCATACATTTATGTGCATGGGGCCTTAGGTGGTACCAAAGGGACCTCAGAAGGCTATATCCAGCGTCCCTTACTGGTTCCATAATAAAAGTTTTACATTCTAGAAGACAGTGGTGCCAAATCCTTGCACCCCAATATAGGTTTTGGGATTATTCCCTGGTTGAAGGTCAGACTTCTCTTAGTCTATGGTAATAATCTAACATTGTTAAAAAATTCATAATAGATTTGATTCGTATTGAATCAATTCACTCATCTCTACTTACAGCCTCTGAAAAACGGAGGAAAAGGGAATGTAAGTAATGACTAAAGAACTGACGAGTATTGACAGATATTCTCTGATACAATGTCTAAATGTTTATTGGAGAAAATAAATAAAATAGAGTAATAACAATAAAGTGAAATTCCACATTCCTGACACAGATGTGGCCCCACTGACTTTTTGCGAATCAGCAAACAATAAAAGCTCCAATTAATCAATTGACGTACAATTATTCAACGATTTTCAGCCTGGTAGTTTGAATTAATGTACAGCTAAAAACATTTGTAATGATCTGTCAAAAATTAATTATCAATCTAATATATCAAATGCATGTATAATTATCTCTCCAGGATGGAAAGCAAAATAATGACAATGATAAAAATGAACCCCCGAATAAGAGAGACTGATTAAAAGCTATCATTTATAGGGAAAACTTTCCAAATATACTCAATAAATATGGATGATAAATGGGGCGAATGTTTGGGATTCTATTATTGGTGACTGAGTTTAACAGATGAGCACCGCTCACTGGATACTGCAAAGGGGAGATCCATGTGAACACTTTCAACGCAGTGTAGGGCTAAGTTCACACTAACGTTCCTTACTTCCTTTTTTCCTTCTCTTTCTTCTTTAAAAAAAAAAAGAATATACAATAACATACAATGAAATACCATGAACCTTATATTTACATTAATGCCAAGGAGCAGTATGGACAAAGATGTAGAATACAGCCTTATCTACTGTATATTCTTACATGTTTGGTTCCGTTAAACTGCATCGTGAAGATGCGATGTCCGTATGTCAGTTGCTGGAACACAACGTACGGGAAGACAGCGGAGTGAGTGAAGCGCACAGCTCGTAGACCTGGGGTTTTTTTCCAGAAAAATGACGGTGGCTCTTACACATGGATAACGAATGTTATAATTTTTACATTAAAGTCAATGGGAGACGCATAGTTAGAAAAAATGTCCATTTACATCAGTAAAAAGGATCAAGAGATAGAAATTACATAGACAGACAGACAGATAGACAGATAGATAGATAGATAGATAGATAGATAGACATATAATAGATAGATGTGTGTATGTATCAATAGATTGATAGATAGATAGAAATATATGTATGTGCATGATTATATATATTAAAGATAGATATATCAATAGATAGACAGATAAGTGTTTTACGGGTAGTCAGATGGATAGATATTTTACAAAGATAGATAGATAGATAGATAGATAGATAGATAGATAGATAGATAGATAGATAGATAGATAGATATATGATTATAATGGAAATAGCGTTATGTATAAATAGACAGATATAAGTGTGTATGCATATAGATAGATAGATAGATAGATACTGTAGATAGAAAGATTATAGATTATGATGGAGATAGAAATGTAGATTGGAAGATAGATATGTGTATAGATAGATAGATAGATAGATAGATAGATAGATAGATAGATAGAAAGATAGATAGATAGATAGATAGATAGATAGATAGATAGATAGATAGATAGATAGATAGATAGAAAATAGATTATAGATAAATGTGAGATGGATGGAAATTTAAAAGTTAGTAGATTGTCAGATATATAGATAGATAGATAGATAGATAGATAGATAGATAGATAGATAGATAGATAGATAGATAGATAGATATATAGATAGATAGATAGATAGATAGATAGATAGATGTATAATAGAAAGATACATGTTAAAAACTTACATGTTTTCAGTTCTGTTCAGTTTTTTTCAGTTTATTTATCATCCATTTTTTCTTTTTTACCTGAGATAAATAAACAAAAATTGCTGAGGGTAGTGTGAACTTAGCCTAAAGTTCAGGGGCGGATTAAGCCTGCCATGGGCTCACTTCCTAAATCACTTCCTAAATATAGTACTAGAATCAGCTTTTTGGGGAATGGAAGATGTGTCCCTTCTGATGCTTTCAATCTGCGGTTTCACGACCTATGGGGGACCTTCAAAGGTCTTGAAATAGCTCTTGTGTACATGTGTATGGAGAGCAGGAATAGATGTACAAGGATTTCTCAGTATAAAATTTGGTGGGTGTTTTCATGGCCATGGGCTGCCTAGAAGGCCTGGATCACGGCCCAAATCGCCTATAATATAATTCACTACTACTAAGGCTACATTCATACCACTTTTTTGCCCTCCATCATATGGATACATCAGACAGATTCCAAGTGTGTTCTTACAATAGAGGGCCATGCAGGGCTGGATTAAGGGTGGTGGGGGCCCCTGGGCGCAAACTGGTGAGGGCCCTTCTAACAATGTTTTTGGAGGTATATAGCCTGCCAGCCCCCTGTAGCATATAGCCTGCCAGCCCCCTGTAGTATGCAGCCACCAGCCCCCTGTAGTATACAGCCTAAAGCCCTCTGTAGACTTTAGCCGCCAGTCCCCTGTAGAAAATGGCGATCTTGGCAATCTCCCCCAGTGAAGGCAGCTGTGTCCCACTGACACAGCTGTCATCCCAGACCCCTATGTGCGTTGTGGGGCGGCCACGGCCGCTGCGCATTGCACACAGAGACAGTCAGCAACTGGTGGGGGCCCCTTAAAAAGTGAAAGTGATGGGGGCCCCGGGGCTCTAGCCCCATGAGCCCCTCCATTAATCCGGCCCTGGGGCCATGTATCCTATTCTCCAAAGATGTCACTGCTCTTATATGGACAGTTACATCAGGTTGGATGTCCCTCCTGCTGGGCAACGTATAGGCTCAGTGGAGGTCAGGACTGCCAGTGGTATTAACGAAACCTGAAGGGGTTGTCCAGAGGTTGAAAAAATGTCTACTTTCTTCCAAAAACAGTGCCAATGTTGAAACTCAGCTTTAATAATCTCTATACACCTGGTACAAACTGTGATCAGATGTGGAGCTGTTTATGCAAGAAAGCAGCCATGTTTTTCCACCTCCTGACAACCCGTTTAACTCTTCAACCTAACTTGTTAACTTAAAGGGATATTCCAGAAATAAGCATATCTTATATTCAAATGGATCATTAAAATATAAGCTAATATGTGATTAGTTCTTATTTAAAATTTTGTTCCCCTTAGCAGAAAATGTTTTGGACATACAGTATGACGGAGAATGAAAATGCTACTGGCCCTTTAATCAGTCCTGTGACTTTGTCCCTGCGGAGCAGACACAGAACAGAAGATGGCCGCTGGTCACATGTCCACATCACATGTGTCTTGTACCTGCCTGGGCAGGTCATGTGATCAGCACTAGTTTGGCTGTAGTCGGTTGGTTGCAGTGCATCCAGTATGGCCGGTGTTGTAGTGAGACGTCATCTCAGTGAGGTAATGTGTAGTGATGGCAGTTACACATCATTACTATGGTAACAGAGCAGGACAGTCTGTTACAACATCACTGGGAGCAGAGCATAAGAGGGAGGAGCTGTTACTGAGAACTGAAGGTTTATGGGAGTTGTAGTTGTAGATTGCGGCCATCTTGGAGATAATTCCACCATCTTTAGAAAGCCCATAACATTTTGTGAATCATAGAAGCAAACAATTTAAGCTCCATTTTGTCATTAATGACTATGAGTTTTGTTGTATTCATTTAGGTATAGCATTATTGTTTTTTGTATCAGAAGTTCATTTTCCCGAAACAACCCTTTAAATTAAGTTATCTTTTTGTTATCTATAAGTCATGGCATTACAAGTTTTAGCTTTATTTAGCTTCTAACCTACCTGTTAGGAAGCGAGTTACCCCATTCATTCCTATGAGTACCCCTTATAGCCCCCAACTATGGGACCAACTATGACTTATATACACCTGGCTTTTGCATAACCTTCCTCTTTCTCATGTATGCCCTTGGCAAGAGTCAAAATCATGCGTTGTGCAGTAAGTTACGAAGCTGACCATAGGCAACCTGCGAAACCCCGATGGATAACATGAGTACAATCCCAACCCAACAGCTGAAGTGTATTTCCGCAATCCATTGCTGTCACCTTTCTTTTGTTGGTTTAGCGATCCCTCTGCCAAGTGGAAAGTAATATATTGCACAATGAGGTTTCTGGTAATCTTACCCGATATTTGAGACGTTTAATTGCCGTCTCATGCTTGCCTTGGAAAGCAAATCTATGTACGAGCAGAAAATTCATCGACTGCACAGAGACCTACCCTGAGCACATGATCGGGAAGTTTATTAAAGTGAAAAGTGATGTATCATTGCTGACAGATGTTATGCATTGTTTTCATTGTTCGGCTTCATAAATATTATGACTATAATCACCGTATTGCTAACCGCACTGATAGAAAAAGTAATAATGATGTGTAGTGTGAGATAGTGCCAGTGACTGCTTTATTTCCTTGATGGTGTTACAAAAGCTTAATAAATGTGACATAAATCTTCTGCCGGAGTCCCACTGTTTCCTTAGTTCTATCATAACACTTATAGGTTTTATACAAGAGTGAAATATACATGTTTCATAGGGGAAGGAAGACTAGCAGCTGCAGAGTATATTAAAGTAATGGATAGGATTTTAATAGATGGAAAGTCCGGCTGTGGCTGTTGTGGTGAAAATAATATACAGGTAATATATAGAAAAGATGAAAACTAGTGGCGATGATGGAAAGTGAGAGGGAACTCCGCAAATATACTTTATTCATTGCAGAATTAAAAAATGGATATACAGGCAGTATACGTACAAGATGTATATACAGGCAGTGTACGTACAAGATGTATATACAGGCAGTGTACGTACAAGATGTATATACAGGCAGTGTACGTACAAGATGTATATACAGGCAGTGTACGTACAAGATGTATATACAGGCAGTGTACGTACAAGATGTATATACAGGCAGTGTACGTACAAGATGTATATACAGGCAGTGTACGTACAAGATGTATATACAGGCAGTGTACGTACAAGATGAATATACAGGCAGTATACGTACAAGATGTATATACAGGCAGTATACGTACAAGATGAATATACAGGCAGTATACGTACAAGATACGTACAAGATGGGTTCTGTAGGGTTGTTCTCAACCTGAATTTGTATGTAAGTCGAAACTGTATATTTTATAATTGTAGTTCCAGACGAAATTTTGAGTGTGTAGGGGCGCCAGATTTAGTATTTGTTGCGCGCGTTCTTCTTGAATCTGGCACCCTTTGCACTGCCCCAACAACTTTATTTTGGAGCATGTTAAAATAGGGCTTGCGACACAATTCTGTCGCACTTTGTCGCATGATGAATGTGTTTTGTACGGTCCGACTGAGCAACGGGATGTCTATTTCTGAGCAGAAATTTGTGTTGTATGAAGAATAGTATTCAGAATAAGAAGAAAGTTGACAGTCACCATAGTTCTTCTTAAAAATTGTCTCTTTATTTCATAATTATAAAAGAGACAGACAAAGGGGAGAGGGGATACATTCCAGGAGCAAACATTCGGAACAAGTCGTTTCGCACTCAAGCCGCTTCTTCTTGGTAGGCACAGGTATCATCCACATACCAGCCTTATACTGTGCTGGAGCGCTTAACTCCTCCCACCCAGCCTGTTAATCTGTAGCACAGAGGAGCTCTGGGAACGCCCCTTCAAGCTCTCCTGGGTCATTAGCATAATTTTAAAAGTAAATTTTTGAAGGAAAGAGGCACTAGATAACAAATATAAGAAGATTACCACAGTCACTGTACCTGGATCTAAGAGTAATATCCCTGGTTTATCATGCTTTGATGGTAGATTTTACTTTAAAACACTTTCCCTGTAATTCCTCTTCAAAACTTATGAATATACGGACAACTAGGTGTTGCCATTTGGGGGGATACCTGAACACACTCTCATCATCCAATCATCAAAGACAGAATCAGGCCGTGTGAGGAGACGCCCCCAACTAGTTACACCTAGTTGCCAATCTATTAATGCAGGGAATGACGCACACAAAGTTATGAAATTTTAGGTAATGCGGAGGCCGAGTATCAATATGGGACGCCTAGGTCCATCTGGACAAACGTGTTCAAGAATTGTCCATATATTATACACTTTGTATTATTTAGAAAAATGAGGGTTGACTTTACCCCCCACCCAAAATGTGGAGTGTCGATAACCAAGTAATCCAAAGAAAACTGTGAAAAATAAAATAAAGTTTTCAACCTATAAACTGTGATGTTTAATGATCCCACTGCTGCAGGTGTCATAGAAAGAAATACGAAGCAGCCACAGAGCCGAACCGTAAAATATAAAATGGTTCCTCGGCCAAGTTAATTAGAGAGTCTGGACCACTAAAACCAAAAAGAGTTAATTGGCTTCCTATGCCGGGCTCCAAATGTGTCATAAATTCTATTAACAACTCTTCCTTCGTGGCTAGGAGGATGTTAACCCTTCAGTGACATTGCATCTTATTAATGCGTTTCTTAGCGATATTAAATAAATAATTCGGTGAAACGCGATGCAGATTCATTTTTTTAAATGTGAAAGTGCTTACATGTGTCTCCTGTATAATACGCTGCCCTTATCTGTTCCACGCAGGTTACAGTCTCGGTTATTGCCAGCTTCTTTGAGGAAACTGAAAGAAGCATTGACTTGGAGTGAAGATTTTATCAGCCTCCGGGATGCTCGCTATCAGGAGACGTTTCCTCATTGTCCCCTGACAGTTCCTGAGTCGAAAGACCTGCTAATCAAGCGTCTTAACATGGCCTCTATTATTCCAATGACATATACTAGGTCAAAATTATTTAAAGGGATACTCCATGCACTGGTGTAACTTGAAACTGTTGGACACCATTGTGTAATCTGTAGCAGACCACACAGCTATGGTTCCCATAAGGTTCCCAGATCCAGGTGTGGCTTATATAGCGAGGCAGAGCTGCAGGGGGGGGGGGGGCGGCAGCATGAACCAATGATGTGCAAGGAGGTGTGTCCCAGACTACCTTAGATTCTCTGTAGACATTTTAGTTAACTGCAAGGAGGATATTTTATAAGAGCTGGACTGCAATTGATCAGATTTTGATAACTTATCCTATGGATAGACCATCTATATCTAAAAGGTGCAATACAACCTACCAAAAGCAACCAAACACCAGTCTCTTGGTATAATATATCAGAAAATGTATGTATTTCCTGAAAAACTCTCTCCAGCATATGCTGCGAAAGAGAAAAATTATAAAATTTGAAAAGGTGGTACCAACCGTACTACATGCATTTTACTCTGCAGTTTCAGACATGTGTTGGTGCTGTCAAAACTCTAGAGCAGTGATGGAGAACCTTTTAGAGATCGAGTACCCAAAGTGAGACTAGCTTTTCCCAAAGTGCCAACACGGCAATTTAGGCAGTAACAAACTTATTGCTACCAGAATCTTTGAGCTCTAATCCTACACTGTCCACACCTTTTCATTCTTTGAACAGGACCAAGCAGCACAGGATGGGTCACTTTACAATAGCAGGGCACTACTTGGACTGCCTGAGACTGCAGGAAGATGCCATGTCTGGCAAACTCTGTACCTGGGAGACAGCCTGTGTGCCCACAGAGATGCCTCCGAGAGCCATCTCTGGCACCAGTGCCATAGGTTCGCCACCACTGCTCTAGAGGAACAATGCTGTCGGACTGTGCACGTTCTTTATGGCTAAAACGTCTTCTCTTTAAAAAGTGTCTGCACTGGGATTGTGTCGCACGTGACCCTTTTGTTGCGCAGCTTCCATGCGACACAAATTAGGGGGTCTGCCGTCGGACGATCCGACTGATTCAGACAGAGCACAGCATTTTTCAAATTTTGTTGCACGTCCTATATTAAAGGTGCACCACAAAAAAAGATGGGACACACTCATGAATTCTGGTGCACGATCTAAGAGAATTGCACATGCAGCATTATAGAAGGACAATGCACTTTTAGTGAACTCTAGTGACTTTATAAGTAAATGTGCCCCAAAGTGTTTGCTACATTGGTGTCGGCCCAGATCGGCCTCCTATCCATCCTCCCAGGTACTCTTCGGTCTCAGTCTGGCCAAATAGGAAGTGGCAGAAAAGATTCAAAGACAATGGGGCAAATTTACTTACCTGGTCCTGTCGCGATCCCCGGTTCGGACGGTCCGACGAAGATTAAGTCCAGCGCGATTGACGAAGTTCGTGCGCCCAAGTTCCTGTATCTGTCGCTTGTAAGTGCTTGTCTTGCGACACAATTCTAAATGTTAAATCCTGCGCGTTGTACGAATCCGTCGGGTTGTCTGACGGCCCGCCCCTCGATTTGTGTCATGTGCAAGCCGGTGCCGATGCGCAAAAATCCGATCGCGTGCGCCAAAATCCCCTGTTAAATGCGCCGCAAACGGAAATCGTCGAAAATGTGCTCCGCGTACCCTTAGTAAATGAGCCCCAATGTTATTGGTTAGGAAATAATCTTATCTATGCCTACGCAGATATAACCAAGCAGCCCAATGATCTAATAATAATTCTGTCCTAATCTATACAGCAAATCTGACAAGTGAGTAGACAGGAAGCATCACATTTTTAATTTTTAGGGGAGATTTATAAAAAGTATCTGAGAGCTGGTCTGTTCTATTTGCCAATAGCAACCAATCAAAGCTCAACTTTCATTTTCCCACAGCAGTTTATAGAATGAAAGCGGAGCTCTGATTGGTTTCCATGGGCAACTAAAGCACTTTTACCTCATGAACTTCTCATAAATCTCAGCTCTGATTGGTTTCCATGGGCAACTAGAACAGTTTTACCTCAGAAACTTCTGATAAGTCTCCCCCAATGTGTTTTTTAATGCCTTATTTAAAGCCACAGAATAAGAAAATGTGTTTATAATAAAAATATAGGGCCACATTTATCATATGTTGGCGCTAAATGTGCCAATGTATGATAGGGCCCCAGATCCCCAGATACACGGCCTCCTAATAAAGCTGGGGGGGCAGCACCAGTCTGACCTGGCGTAGAATTGCACCCTAGCTTGTGCCCCATACCAGCACACATAATAAATAATTTCCTGATTATCCCTTTAATATTCCAGTCAATGGCACCTCTCCGTAGTGACTGCTCCTCGTCTCTCACATGTCCAGCTTAATAGCAAGCCGTATAACCATCAGCGATACCTCGATATTCTATTAAACCGTTGTTTTCATTACCTTCTCTACAAATGCCCATCTATCTATCCAGATCATCTATTTCATCTACAACCGGAAGGAGAAGATTCCATTGTATAGACAGCTGAAATGAGAATTTGCCCATAAAGAATATTCGCCTCTTATGAGGAGCCATCATTCTGACATATAAAACTACATTGATGTTTTTAAAGAGATTACAGATATTGTGACTGTATGATAAAAAATGTAACTATGACAAATGATCTGGTCATTGCCCAGTGTGAAACATAATTGAAGGTATAAAACTTTATAGAGCATGTACTTGATGTAGTGCCAGTAGCAACATGGGAAAGACAGGGACTGTGTCACGCGCACACACGTACGGTAGTATCAGAGCAGTGAGCTGTACCGCGGATCAGCGCATATACATGGCCGTCACATTGTGATATCTAATGTACAGATTTATATATCTCGTGACATCTCACACTTTTATAGAAATAACTACATCTATAGATTAGTAATGATATAAGTCAGTAGACTCTAGTTGCATAATATAAAGTGATGCTTCTCGTATTCTATGGTCTATGTCTTGTCCATTTACACCTCAACTGCATGCCATGATTATATACCGCATAATGGGGCTCATTTACTAAGGGCCCCGCGGACTGAACTTTCGTTGGACATCCCGACGATTTCCATTTTGTGCCGCTGGGACCGGGATTTAAAGGGCATTTTTGGCCATGCGATCAGATTTTGGCGCAGGCTTTCATGCAACACAAATCGGGGGGCGGGCAGTTGGACGATCCGACGAATTCGGACAAACCGCGGGATTTAACTTCAAACTTGTGTCGCAAGCCAAGTACTTACATGCACCAGGAAGAAAAAGGTGGATTCCGTGGGACCTGAGCGGGGACGCGACACATGCAGGATATCGGGCGCACAATCTCAGTGAATCGCGGCACAGTGCATTCTGGACGGACAATGCAAATTCGGGAACTCTGATGGACCGGGTAAGTAAATGTCCCCCAATGATTGCTTAAAAAGACATATGCACAACCAACAGGGAAGAGTTCATACAAATGTAAATCAGGGGCAGGGCTTAGATTATACCGCTAATTAGAATGTCGGAGGTAGAGGTATAATTTGAGGATTCTGGGCCTCTGTGCAAAGTCTGTAATAGCTTACAGCCATAATTTAGTATTTATGGTACTGGTCTCTTTGTATGGGGAGGAGTTGCATTGTGGCGCCCCTAAGGGACGGGAAAAGACTGTACCCCCTCTACCCCCAAACTCTGTACTAGCCAATAACTATAATGCATTATTTATGGTACTGATCTCATAGTATGGAGGAGGAGATATCTTATGTGGGCCTGGAACAGACTGCACCCTCTGCATCCCCTCTGTACCCAAAAATCTATATTACCCCTATATGAGGAAGAGGCACCTGGGTTCCTAAGTGCCTGCATAAGACTGCACCCTCCCCCCCTCCTCCTCTTCGCTCTGCCATAGACTCCGACTATAATGAATTATTTATGGTCCAAACTCTGAACTACCCCAAAACCATAATGCATTATTTATGGTATTGGTCTCATAGCATGGGAAGGAGATGTGGCCTATGATTGATTCTATGTGGACATAACTGTCAAGAATACTCCTACAGCTAGTACAGTACAATGGGTGGATACTATGGGGCACATTTAAAATACTATGGGACTAAGTGTACCAGTGTATGATGGTGCCCCCGACACCCAGCGACACCCAGACTCTGAGCAGACAGCAGAGTCGCGCTGATCTTCACTCCCAGCACACTTCTACACCAGGTCCTAGCAGCCATAGAATTGCACCTTAGCCTGCACCTAAAAGCCTGCCCCTGAGCAGCCCGCTAACCCTACACCCCTCTACACCCATTTGGAAGGGTAGTGTAATTCCTGGCCGTGTGCTTATATGCCAGAAATATGCCAGAAAACTGTCCCCAGTGGCGGATAAAGACTGCTATTGGCCATGGGCTGTATGAATATGATAGTTCCAACAAGTCAGGAATTCTCTTCCTTCATATGGCACCAGAATTAAGCTTTAGGACCTTTGGAGGACCTTCAAAGGTCCTGAAATAGCTTGTGCGTACATGTGTATTGAGAGCAGGAACAGATGTATTAAGATTTCATGGGTGTAGGTCTTTTTCAGTTTAAAAATGGCTTGGGCCCCGGGTTACCGCCCCAACTGCCTATATTATAATCCACTACTGACTGTCCCACAAGCCCTGATAAATGTTGTTCTTGTGGTCAACAAGGTACAAAGTATTTTCTTCTAGAGGCCCGCTGGAGACAGTGGCGGGGTTGAAGAAAGAAAACCGCACGAAGGGAGTTCTGAACAGTGGTCTAATCCTGTCAGAGGTTCGAGTGCTATACAAATCGTGGTTAGACGTTGCCCTTCCCGCCACAGTGAAAGCAGGGATATATCCCAAAAAAAGGAACAAAAGGTACAAAGTAGATAGATAGATTAAGGATCAGAACCTTAAGTGCTCCCTTCAGCAGCACATATACAAAACTGGAACTATACAGAGAAAATTGGAACGATACATTAGCATGGTCCCTGCGCAAAGATGACACATAAATTTATGAAGCTATGGAAATGGTTAGGATGGTTGTAGGGGTTATGGAGGAGGCCATATTTTTTCTGGTGCAAACTATTATACTGAAGATCGTCCCATAGCAGACTATTATACAGGAGACCCACAAAGCAGACTGTTACACTGTTGACCGCCCATAGCAGATACTAATATTGGAGACCCCCATAGAAGACTATAAAACTTCATGTGAAACTACAACTCCCAACATGAACGTTTACGTGCAGTTCCAGCTGAAGGATTCTGACCCCTGCTTTACCTGATAGATGACTCTGCTGCCACAGACCAAACACACCTGTTAGATTATTGGAATCTGAAATATTGGATGGAATTTTTCAGTATTTTATGTTTTATGGGGAAGTTTTCTATAAATATATTTCATTTTCTTGCCGTCGCCTGATATGATCATGCGCATAAGCTAAACATGGGATAAATTATCCGTACATGAAACACTTTGTGCGGCTTTTAGGTTTCCTTGTATTCATGCCAATCAAATATATGATCCATAAATATGTTTTTCGCTTTATGTCCCATTAATAAAATAAAAGCCATGTTTTACCCAACTACAACTGACTTTAACATAGGCAACAATTGTTTTTAATAATGTATCTCCAAATCCAGATGTAAAGCTTCTGAGTATCTGGAGCCTCCGTCTGGATGGATTTACAGGGGCCGCTCCATAATCCACAATACTTAAGACACTAAATTATCTCCCATTTGCTCTCTCTTCTTCACTGCAGCAGTAAATTACAGACGTGTAAATCAGAAGCTATCACTGGGTAGAAATGTTTTACACATGTGGAGACGTTGTGGTATGTTGGAAACTCCAGACATTGATGGTTGATGGAAGGAGAAAACACTTCTGAAGCTCCGGTCACTTAATGGAATGGACTGTATCCAGTGCAATTACGGATCCATCCAAGATAATGCAGGAAGGTAGATGGAGAAGTATAGGAAGCTGCATATAGACTGTATAAAGGAATATATATTAAGTGTAACGTGTTACGGATTATCATCCGCTTCTAATACTCCCACTGTTAACATTCCTTTAGAAACCAGGATACCCCTGAGATAGAAAGGTTAAACAGGCAATAAAATTCACCTCTGGACTTTTTTCTTTGAACTTTCTGTTGGTAATATAATCTTCTATCCAAAATTCCTTTAACCTTCTTTCTTCAGAGGGTTAGAATTCCAAGTCGGGAAAATCAGTATTGATCACATTGGGATCATTGGATAAACGTGTATTCTCACACAGTCCAATGGCAAGGTCATGTGATGGGAAAGAGGTAATATTTTGTCTCGACCCCCTTCGACCCTAATAGAGTCATCTATATTATATTTAACTTGATAAGGTTTCCTGTTCATCACCGGGAGCCGCAGGGCAAGTGACCCTGGGCAGCGGGAATCGGGACTTCCTGTGACGCCCCGTGTCCTGATACCTACCAGCAAATGTGGGGTGCGTGCAGACATTATTTTATGCGCCCCTCTAACCACTGATGATATTGGTTATCACAGAGGGGGGAGCAGACAGTAAAAACTAGACAGCACTGTCCCTAACCCAGAAGCCAACGTGATGTCAGAGGATGTCCCAAGTCCTACTTCCAGGGGGCCATGTGTCCTGTGACATCCAGAGACAAACAAGAAACATTCTCAGGGTAAGTTTAATATGGCAGACCCTTATACTTTCCCTTTTGATGTTTCCTATAAGTGGCCAGCCCCTTTAACATCTTCTGGTCAATGACCTTTTTGAGTGGGAAGGGGGGCCCCATTCAGAATCCTGGTATGGGGCCCTGCCTCTCCTAGTTCCGTCCATAGATAGATAGATAGATAGATAGAGTTGAGGGATAGATATGGAAGCTATAGATCGATGTATTGAAAGTGAAAGTAAAGTGTCTGTAACTGTAATGGTCACTGTCATCCGTTATGGTTAGTTGTGTTACCATTTATATACCATCCGTTATCTTTTTGGTAAATAAATGGAAAAACCTGAAGTTAGTGTGAACTGAGCCTATAGCCAGTCCTAGCACTATGCATTGCCTGTGCTGTGTTATTACATTATTACACAATGTATACATGTAATATATGGTCCTAGAAACTTACAACAAAGGGTCTCAGCTGGCATTTAAAAAGCCAGTAAAATCCAGACACAAGGGGATGACAAACATTTTATAGCCCGCCATAAAATCCCATTAAATAATGCATTTTGCCAAAGATCATAAAAAGCTGATAAACCTAAATAGGATGTTAATGTTTTCTAACAAGCCTTTAATATTTAGAAGACACTAAAACAAACGCTCAATAAAAGATGGTGACTGGTAAATAAGGGTTTTTTTTCCTAAGAAGGTGATATATTCAGCCATTTATAACTAAATAGGGTGTTACAAGGGTTAAGTGATTGAGTGGGTCATATATTATGGGTCTATACATGTGAGTCGATACATGTGGTGGAAAGTGAAGGGTCTGGAGAAGACAATTTTGAGAACATTTACAGTTGTCATTATAGAAAAAAAAACTTCATAAGATTTAACATAATAACTAACTAATAACTGATATACCAAAAGACCTAAAATATTCTAACATTTGCAGTTTAACACTTTTGTACCAAATTATGGTTTAGCACAACATGAAGTAGCCTCCAAAAGCCCAACAAAGTCACAATATTTATGCCGAAAACCGGGGGATACAATGGCTCAGCAACTGTTTGCAGAGGCTACCCCAGGCCTCTGTATCCTCTCCAGAAAATGTACATATTAGGAAGATAAAGTTTAACTTAGTTTAGAAAGCGTTATAGGGTTAACTTAAAGTAGATTAGGGTTTAGTAGGTTAAAGGGAACCTGTCATCAGAAATTGGCCTTATAAACCATTGTCATACAGCATAACACTTTCTACTCTTTGTTTCTTTCATGAATCAGGGTGGTGGCATCAACCAGAAAATCAATTTTGAAGTGAGATGTAAAATGGTTGTATAAAGTCAA
Organism: Engystomops pustulosus; assembly: GCF_040894005.1. Classification (NCBI taxonomy): domain Eukaryota; kingdom Metazoa; phylum Chordata; class Amphibia; order Anura; family Leptodactylidae; genus Engystomops; species Engystomops pustulosus. The sequence continues at coordinate 88,470,645 of NC_092418.1, forward strand.
GGAGGAGGAGAGTTTAACGCTGAAGTCAAGGTGGGGAGCTGTAAAAGCCTCCTTATTCTGTAATTGAAATCATGTATCGGACTTCAGGAGATCTGGTTAGTGAGGTCTCTGGATGCAGGACCATCAATTACAATGAAGGGGCTTTCTGAGGAAGAGAGAGCTTGACTTCAGTGTTAAATTCTCTGCATCCTTGACTTTATACAACCAGTTTACATCTCATTTCAAAGTTGATTTTCTAGATGATGCCACCAGAAGGAAAATGATCTGGAAGGTGTTCAGCTGCTGGCCACATGCTGGTAGTTGTTTATTAGGTTATTTTCTTCTGACAGGTTCCCCTCAATAGGAACCTACTATCAGATCTACCCTTAAGAGTTTGTATGTTCTCTCTGTGTTTGCTTGGGTTTCCTCCGGTTTCTTCCCACACTCCAAAACATACTGGTAGGTTGATTAGATAGTGAGCCCCATTGGGGACAGGGACTGATTTGGCGCCTTGTGCAGCGCTTCGTTATCTGTGTGCGCTATATAAATAAAGGAATTAAAGTCACTGGCTCTTTCAACTGCAGGAAGTCTAAGGTTTCAAGGATTGGGTAGTTTTATGGCCTAATACAACTTTCTGGTTGTTCAGAGTCTTAATTTAGCATCTATAACACCCTACGGGACCCAGCCGTACCCTGGGGGAGGGCTACATGCTCCAAGCATACAGCTGGAGGGGATATGGAGTAAATTAATTGTGGTCTCTGTGGTCACTTAGTAACTGCACAATAAAGAACCTATTGATAGGCATCTTATTCTAATAAAATACATTATGTATTTTTTACATACATTCCTTTAAGTGATGTGAATATATATATATATATATATATATATATATATATATATATATATATATATATATATATATATTCAATATGAATATATTCCATGTTCAAAGCGATGTTTCGGCTCAAGGTGTGAGCCTTCCTCAAGCTATATATCTATATATATGAGAGCTGATTGTGCACCATATTGTATATACATTCTAGAGCTCCTTGTGATGATCCATCCTCATCCTTCCTTGCTGCAGCTGTGATGTCACTGTCATTACCTCTGAGCAGTGTAACGCCCACACATACCAGCAGGGGGAGTCCTTCATGCAGAAAATTCTTTCAGATCTCCCAGTTTTTATCAGGAGGATTAGCATGAAGTGGATATGACACCGCATTTCCAAAATCTTATTTTAATCAGAAGGGGACCAGCAGTAACTAGTTTAAAATGCAACTTGATTTATGACAACTCTTATAATATTTGATGAAAACCTTTAAGATTTATTCTCACCAAAACCTGTAATGGTAGACTGCGGAAAGTTTTATCACTAGCCGCCTGTGACTGATGTCAGCGCACGGATTTCACTTGGGAGCAGATAAACAGGATTTTCATAGACTTTCAAGACAAATGACTATTACTTTAATTGTGATTCGTTTATAATGTGACGGAAACCCAGCTCTGCGTCAGTATTAAAGGAGCAGTGGGACTTTCTACTATTTCTGTTACAATGTTTCAGTCCCTGTGGCGGCATCTTTTTTTTTCCATCTTCTGGACACAAAGTTCAGCTTCACTTTCGTATCACATAAACCAAGCTTTTTTTTAAGAAATTGGAACATTTCAGACCCACCCTGGACTCCTCCGAAACTAATGAGCAGCAATGGGGCACATTTACTTACCTGTCCCGTCGCGACCCCCACTGTGCGTGGTCCGACGAGGATTCAGAGCTGCCGCGATTCACAAAGATTCTGCATCTAATTTCCTGCATGTGTCGCTTCCCCTGCTGAGATCCGCCGGAGTTCACCTTCTTCTTCCCGGTGTATGTGAGTGCTGATCTTGCGACACAATTTGCTTTTTAAATTCCGTGGTTTGTCCGAATCAGTCGGTTTGTCCGACGTCCACGCCTCTCGATTTGTGTCGCATGCAAGCCGGTGCCGATGCGCAACTATCCGATCGCGTGCGCCAAAAACCCGGGGCAATTCAGCCCAAAATGGAAAAGAATCGCGACACCTGACGAAAATGTGGCATTCGGACCCTTAGTAAATGTGCCCCAATGTGTTACTGGACAATCAGAATAACACATGCAAAGTGTTGGGCTTAGGAGTCCAGTGGGAGGTCCTACCTTTGTCAGTGTGCATATAGAAATTATAGAAATAGCTGTCGGCCTCTGAGTAGGACCGCCCACTGGACACCTAGGCACAGAGTGGATAAACAAGTTCTACTCATCTCTTTCTTGTATTCTTCTTGGAGTAAAGACTGTTCACTCAGTGAGACAGATTCATACAAGTCAACCATCACAATCCATCATGATTAACCAGGGACATTACTCATAGATCCAGGTCTGGTGACTTATATTTGATATCCATGGCCTCCTTCCTTTTAAAATCAACTGTTAAAATTATGCTAATGAGTGTTGTAGCTTCATAAGCTGTTACACTGTGCATGCGTGCTTCCCCCCTCCCACTGAGATTACATCAGGCAAAGTGCTGAAGAAGCAGGGGATACAGAGTAAAAGTTTGTGAAGCTAGAACAAAGAGCAGCCATGTTTAAACCCCCCCCCCCTCCCTCCCCCAAGGCCTCTGAGCTTATTAGCAAAATTTTAAAAGTAGACTTTTAAAAGGGAGGACGCCATATATACAGATAGAACAAATATAAGAAGATATTGCATCCATTCAATAATCCTCTATAAATGGAGTCAGCAGTTTTGACCGTACAAGGCTGTAGACAATATAATATATTGTCCCTGGTGATCAGTGTAACCATCAATTTGTGTTTGTGTGTTTTGTTAGTAGCAGCAGAACTGTGGAAAATGCATGTATATTCCAGGATTCTAGCTGGACTTGGAGCACTGAGGGATTGTCCTTACACTGTTATACTATGATCTCTGCATTCAATCTGCTCCCTAGCCCTTCTCGTCTACTGTAATAAATAACCTAAAGCCTGCTACAGCTATTACTCAGAGCAGAGAAGAGGGGCTGTGTTGTGTTCAGTGAAGAGATCTCACACACCAGTGCACTGAAGTGCTCCAAGTCCAGCTGCAATCCTGGAGTATAAATGCATTTTTCACAGCCCTGCTGCTACTAACAACACACACATATGTGAGGTTACATAGATCTTCTACATCTAATACATTTTTCAGTTTTGTATGTCAAAACTACTAGATACACCACTGCACTCACACACCAGGGCACCCAAGTGCTCCAAGTCCATCTGCAATTCTGGAGTATAAATGCATTTTTCACAGCCCTGCTGCTACTAACAACACACAGGTTACACAGATCACACAGAATAAATTGTTCAGCTTTGTACGTCAAAACTACTAGATACACCACTGCACTCAGGTCTTAACAATGGGGCAGATTTATCAAGTGTCTGAAAGTCAGAATATTTCCAGTTGTCCATGGCAACCAATCACAGTTTAGCTTTCATTTTACGAGTACTCATGAATATTTTAAAGGGAAGCTGTGATTGGTTGCCACGGGCAACTGGAAATATTCTGACTTTCAGACACTTGATAAATCTGCCCCAATATCTTATATCAGCCGCAATCCGAATGCAGCGATACCATTAAAAATACAGAGTTTTAAAGTCCAAAGTAGAAATGTGAATAAGTATGGAAAGGATGAATCCTCATCAGCTGCTACAAAGCTCAATAAAACCAGATATGTAGAGTATGTAAAGAGCTGGATACATTTTATATTAATAAGTAAAGTGTACCCCCCCCCCCCCCTTAAGACTGAAATATAAAGTCTTTCCTATTAAAATCCCATTCACAGAAATAATATTTTTGTGAGTCGGGTACAATACACAGTGTTCTCTGGATCACATTAGACAGGGATTTTACTGTTCTGGAAATGGGGCTGGGAATTCTATAGTCAGCACTTTTTAGAAAAACGTTGCAGGGTTACCATGACAACAGCCGAGACTGTAACACTTTGCTTGCCGGTTGCTTGTTGTATTTGTTTTATGGCTTTCTATGAAGTATGGACCAGATATGTGGGGCAAATAGTACACCGGGGGAATTAGTAGGAGATGATTTAAAGGAACACTTCCGGCAATTCTTTTACACTGGTTAGCAGAAGGGAGGGGCATGATATGCGCTAATTCCATCTGATCCCGCCCTGTTCTATGAATATTACATTGTATCAGCGTGACTGTGCTATTCCATTAACCCTACACAGGGAGCAGATTCTCCATATTTTGCAACGGAGTAGTATAAGCAATATATGGTGGGAGCGATCAGACCCCCTAGGGTTAAATAACCTAAAAATGTAGTAAATAAAATAAATGTAAACGAAAAAAGAAAATTCAACCCCTTTCCTTAGAACTGATATGAAAATATACAAATAATATCATAAACATGTTAAATATGACCGCGTCCAATAAATCTCCATCTATCAAAATATAAAATATGGTTATTCCCGCCGGAACCCCTAAATGGAAAATAGCGCCCGAATGTCCGAAACCCTGCTTTTTGCCATTTTACCACAGATAAAGAAATTAAATAAAAAGTGATCCAAAGGTCATACGGTTCTCGAAATAGTAGCAATGAAAATATAAGCTCATCACGCAAAAAATGACACCTTCCACAGCACCATATACTGAAACATGAAAAAGTTATTGGCGTCAGAATAGGGCAAAGTGAAGATTTTTTTTTTTTTTTGTACAAAAGTTTTTTTTTTTTTTTAAATCTATTAAAACGTGATAAAACCTATTTTAAGTTTTGTATCCCCATGATCCTGCTGACCCAAAGAATGAATTAGGAGAGCACAGTGAAAACTATAAAAACTGTGTCCACAAGAAAATGGACAAAAATGTGTTTTTTCTACAAAATCGCATTTGGTCACTAGCAGGTACAATATGTTAGGCAGGAAAAAAAAAACCTTTATAGAGCTCTGTACAGGGAAAAAAATTTTTAAAAGTTATGCATCTATAAAGATGGCACGTGGAAAATGGAATGCAGATTCACAGGCTGTTACACTGTCTCCCTCTGCTCCTGCTTAGCACTGCCCCTCTCTCTGCCTGATGTAATCTTACTACAGCAGCAAAGGTTTCAACACACAGTACAGCACAGATGGGACTCTGGGAATCAGCCCAGGAGCCTTTCAGACTCATTAGCATAATTCTAAAAGTTGATTCTAGAAGGAAGGAGGCCATGGATAACAAATATACGAAGATTACCACAGTCACGATGGCTGGGTCTATGAGTTAGTGTCATTTATCATGATGGATTGTGATGGTTGATTTCCTTTAAAGGGATTTTCCCACAAATCCAAGTTTGGCCTTATCCATAGGATAGGGCCTAACTTACTGACTGGTGGGGGTCTCAGTGATTAGGGGTCTGATGCAGAGATTGTGGCGTTTGGCAATTTCCGTCAGCTCCATTGAGATGTATGGAGCAGAACGGTCAAGTGCGGCCGTCTGCTCAATTACTCTCATGGAGCGACCAGGGGTCCGACTAAGATACTTAGGACCCCATCAGACCCCTCTTTTTTTGTGATCTGTGGGGATCTCAACAGCCTGTGGATAGGGCCTAACTTGAATTTGTGGCGAAACCCTATTAGGGAAATCAGTTTGCTCCTCAGCTCCCCCTAGTGGTGGTTAAAGGAGACCAGGTCTTGACGTTATGACTCTGCATTGGATTTTAAATAATGAGCGCATAAAATCTTTTCCATGTAAAGGTGTGTTATAGAATAAATCAGCACCCAGAACGACACATGGTCCAAGGTGTCGGCCATGTGATAATAAATATACTCTCCAGCCATGGAACATCATTGTTTTCCTCCCAGTCTGCTCCATTTCCATCAGCCTGTAACAGCTGTCCCTTATAGCCTGATGCAGGCAGACAAGCTCCGCTCTGATTTTTCATACCGGATCATAAATATTAATGAGGAGCCAGGAGATGGATATCTTCTGAGTTGGAGATGTCCCTGTTCTTTATTGCTGACGTGTGAACCGTCTTCTCTCCCTATCTCTCCCTTCCATCTCCTGTAGAGAGATTTCTCAATCTACCCGGGAGTTTTACTTGAAAGCTCTAAAGTCAATGCAGATACAAATCACAGATTAGGGATCAGGTTTCTGAAGGATCGGCTCTATAAGCGGGCTCAGGACTGGAGGACCTCCGGCTCCATAACTCTTTGTAAGTTGATGAATAGCTTTTTAATCACCGGCTCTTGTTGGAGACTGCGGTGGTTATGTACCATGTCATATTTTTGTGTCACAGCAATGTTTGCTTTAAATATATCTGCTCCATGCCGGCATATGACAAATCTAGATATGACATATGGGAGGTATTTTAATGGATTAGGCCCCTCTGGATGCGATTGTAACTACAAGCCTGTCTGTCAGGTATATATCTTGATTATAATAGCCCTTCCTGCTGTTATAGAGCTTTATGAAAATATATACCAGGGGCCAATAAAGATTTCATTACAACACTAATAATGCAATAGGGAGAATACAAGGCTTTCCAAATAATCCTTGGATTCAGATGCTCAGGGCTGAACTAGTAACATGTTGGCTCGGAATTGGAAGTAGGAGAGCAAAGCCATGAGTTTACACTATTTAAAGGAAATCCATTTGCTACCATTTGCTTTTATGCATTATGAACTAAACATACCTTAAGAATGCTGTAGCTACACTGATGCAGAAACATATCTTGTTTAATCCCTGAACCGAGTGGTTTTGCTGAAAAAAACAATTATAAAATTATGATAATGAGGCTCTGTCGCTCCTGTGGTTGCCCCGGCACTTCTCCTAACCCTAATTATGCACTGATCCAGCCTTGTCCTGCCCCGGCATAAGCTGAGACTACGGCATCACTGTGTTGTCCCTGACAGGCAAAGAATAATCAATAGCTGCACCATCCTCCAGCTGTTGTGTCATCCAGCTGAGGTTGATTAGTCCTGTCTGGACAGTTCAGGCAGCTCTTGTGTATGTGGAAGTAATGTGTTTATGTACAGCAGCCAATCTGCACCCAGCTTTTCCTAGACATGTTTTGGCATCAGTGTTGCTACAGCATTCTCAAGGTAGGGTTGGTTTACAATACATAAAAACAAATGGTAGATGTCCGATAAATTATACACTAATGCGTATCTGTCTACGCACTGAGCAATTTCACATTGCTGTTATAAAAATGCATGATTTGTCATTGATTTGACAGTAGAATAGCGTAGCATCCATTCCAATATTTATTATCCCTAATATGTCATGGAATAGTGGGAAAACCCCCATAAATATTAGAGGGTTGACCAGTCAATGATTCTATAATGTCATTGTGGACCTTATGGTTCGTTCACATCTCTGTCATTCACTTCAGAAACTGTTAAAAGGACCTGATGACAAAACCAGGATCAAGGGGACTTATGCCCAACCAAACCCACTCATCACGTTTCATATTGCTTTGTAGCTATAATAGGGAGCAGTGCCTACAGTCCTAAACATCTCAGCATTGCTACCCTTACCCTGCATATATTGGTGCAGTACTACTATTCTAATCCTGGATATATGGGCAGAAATACTCCTCTATGGGCAGCACAGTCCTACTATTATCACCCTGCTTGTATGGCTACCCAACAGAACTACCGTATTCCTTACCTTCATATTACCGTACCGGTGCTGAACAGAACTAATGCAGAACCTGCATATTTGTTCGGTACAGTACTACTACTGTCACCCTGCATCTATGGGCACTACACAGAACTACTACTACTTACCTGCATATTTGTTATGAACTACTATTTGTTATGAACTACTATTGTCACCCTGCATATAGGGGCACTACACAGAACTATTACTACTTACCTGCATATTTATTCAGAACAGTACTACTATTGTCACCCTGCATATAGCGGCACTACACAGAACTATTACTACTTACCTGCATATTTATTCAGAACAGTACTACTATTGTCACCCTGCATATAGGGGCACTACACAGAACTATTACTACTTACCTGCATATTTGTTCAGAACAGTACTACTATTGTCACCCTGCATATAGCGGCACTACACAGAACTATTACTACTTACCTGCATATTTATTCAGAACAGTACTACTATTGTCACCCTGCATCTATGGGCACTACACAGAACTATTACTACGTACCTGCATATTTATTCAGAACAGTACTACTATTGTCACCCTGCATATAGGGGCACTACACAGAACTATTACTACTTACCTGCATATTTATTCAGTACAGTACTACTATTGTCACCCTGCATATAGTGGCACTACACAGAACTATTACTACTTACCTGCATATTTATTCAGAACAGTACTACTATTGTCACCCTGCATATAGGGGCACTACACAGAACTATTACTACTTACCTGCATATTTGTTCAGAACAGTACTACTATTGTCACCCTGCATATAGCGGCACTACACAGAACTATTACTACTTACCTGCATATTTATTCAGAACAGTACTACTATTGTCACCCTGCATCTATGGGCACTACACAGAACTATTACTACGTACCTGCATATTTATTCAGAACAGTACTACTATTGTCACCCTGCATATAGGGGCACTACACAGAACTATTACTACTTACCTGCATATTTATTCAGTACAGTACTACTATTGTCACCCTGCATATAGTGGCACTACACAGAACTATTACTACTTACCTGCATATTTATTCAGAACAGTACTACTATTGTCACCCTGCATATAGGGGCACTACACAGAACTATTACTACTTACCTGCATATTTGTTCAGAACAGTACTACTATTGTCACCCTGCATATTTGGGCACTACACAGAACTATTACTACGTACCTGCATATTTATTCAGAACAGTACTACTATTGTCACCCTGCATATAGGGGCACTACAAAGAACTACTAATACTTACCTGCATATTTGTTCAGTACAGTACTACTATTGTCACCCTGCATATATGGGCACTACATAGAACTACCACTACTTACCTGCATATTTGTTCAGTACAGTACTACTATTGGCACCCTGCATATATGGGCACTACACATGAGTACTACTACTTCCCTGCATATGTGACACAGCACAGTACTACTATTGTCACCTTGCATATAGGGGCACAACACAGAACTACTAGTACTTACCTTAAGTTCAGCACAATACAACTAAAATCACTCTGCTTATATGGGTACTAAGTAGAACTACTACTACTACTACCGTAAACCTGCCTATTAGGCACAGAACAGTACTTCTATTGTCACCATGCGTATGTGGGCAATGAAAAGAGCTACTACTACTTACCTGCATATTTGGCGCAGCACAGTGCAACTATTTTTCAACCTGCATATATGGGCACTGAACAGAACTACTAATACTTACCTGCATACTTACTCAGGACAGTTCTATTATTGTAACCTCATATATGGGCACTACACAGAGCGACTACTACTTACCTGCATACTTACTCAGGACAGTACTCAGGACATACTTACTCAGGCAGCTACTACAATTGTAAACCTGCATATTTGGAGCAGCACATGAGCACAGTACTACTATTGGGCACCAAACACAACTACTACTACTTACCTGCATATTTGTTCACCACAGTACTATTATTTTCACCCTACGTATATGGGCAATAAACAGAACTATTACTACTTCCCTGAATATATTAATCCACCCCTCAATATTATTCTATGGGTTACAGAGGTCTGTGCATCTCTTTTAGATGTTAGAGACAAGTGGTATACAAAATAAGTCATGTAATGGTCATTCCTGATATATGGCCCATGTAAATGACGCATCAGTTCTCTTACAAATGATAAGATGCATAATCCTCAATTATTGGGATCAAACCATCCCATGTAAACAGGCAGATACTATTCAAAGAAAGAACCTGCACCCATAATAGTGAGGATTGGGCATTTAATGGGGCACATTTACTTACCTGTCGACGGAGTTCACCGAAAGTGCATTGTCCGACGATAATGCCCTCTGCCGCAATTCACTAAGATCGTGCGCCCGATATCCTGCATGTGTCGCTTCCCCGCTCAGGTCCGACAGAGTTCACCATCTTCTTCCAGGTACATGTAAGTGCATTGTCTTGCAACACAATTTGAATGTTAAATCCTGCGCTCAGTCTGAATCAGTCGGATCGTCCAACGGCCCACCCCCCGATTTATGTTGCATGGAAGCCGGCAGTCCGACGAAAGTGCGATCCGCGACCCTTAGTAAATAAGCCCCAATGTGTTAAACCTGCCTGCTTATGCTCACAACATGACACCGCAGATGTAGGAAATATAACTAATGATGTGTATGTCTAATAATAAGCCATATATATACGTAACGCCAATGACCACTTTGCACTTCTCTCTTAAGGAGCGAGGTCTTAAATTAATAGTCTGTTTTTGTTGACCTTTCAAATGTCCTTAACCTTTGTGGGATATGAAACAAGGCACTTAGCCGGACTCTACAAGAGAAGTGTTATATGACAAATGAATCTAATCTCTGTCTGAAGTAACTGCATGAAATGAGAGATTCAGTAGCATGGACTGAGATATTCTCTTACATGGCACATAGAAACTTCTGATACCTGTGATGGGGGAAGGGATGTTCTGGAAGTTGGAATAACTTCTATGATAGAGGCACTGGCAGAGTCTGCAGGGGTCCTTTCAATGGTTCTAAATGGGTTGATGTAAAATTCTCTCTGTCCATACAGATACAGTATAATCCCAAAAAGTGACAATACACCAGACAAATCCATTTCTGTACACAAGGGAAGCAGTTAACACAGCTCTGTATATAACAATGCTGTAATGCAGTCATGTAAATGTGTCCGATTATTGGGATTATTACCGTATACCATTAATTTACTATACTGATATACAGTTACCTCCATACAACTAATCTCACTTGAATGGACAACCAGCACATGATAACAGTATATTATGCTGCAGGATGCATGTTATAGAGCAGGAAGAACTGAGTAGATTGTACACAGTGTCCTATCTGCAGGCAGCATTTTATAGAGCAGGAAGAACTGAGCAGATTGTACATAGTGTCCTTTCTGTAAAAAGCATGTTATAGAGCAGGAGGAACTAAGTAGATTGTACATAGTATCCTAATTGCAGGGGGCATGTTGTAGAGAACAAGAATCTGAGCAGACTTTACATAGTGTCCTATATGCAGGCATCATATTATAGAGCAGGAGGAGCTAAGTACATTGTACATAGTGCCCCAACTGCATGCAGTGTTTTATAGAGCAGGATGAGCTGAGCTGTCTTTCCTGGACGTCTGGGGTATAATATTAAGTTAGAGAGAAGACACAGGACACAGTTTTTTTATCAACGAGTAAACTTCCTTCACCAAAAAAGTCATTAACACCCAGGTCTGTGGTAGTCTTAATCGGCCACTGCTCCCAGACCCAATGGACTATGGATAGAAGAAAATCACATCAGGAGGAGGAGGGCACCTTGCGTGATACCATTTACGTTAATAGCGTTAAAAATGTTTGCCTCTCACCTGGTCACCAATAAAGGTAAGTGTATAAAGTGATGTCAGTAGGTCCTGGTCAGCAAACCCAACAGCATCCCAAGGAGTATCAGACCCAATAGTCGTAGTTGCACAGTTGGGTGTACTGTCTCTTTAAGGACCACACAAGGTACATATGGTACACTTTAACTCTGGTCCCAGAAGTGCAGATGTGGAACCAGATTCATGAGACGACAAGTTATTGTCCCTCTCCATAACAAACATTGTACATATGGGACTTAAATCCAGTACTGGCCATCAGCAAATGTATATAAGGTATAGCACTAACTAGTAAGAGATATTCATAAGAGGGGAAGACGGGGTTAACAAGCCCTTCATCAGTTCTCCTTCCTTATTACATCTTCATTATACTGTCTCCGAAATGTAACATACAGTTTATGCCATAACTGAGCCCACCCTGTACATCTATTAAAAAAAAATTACATTTATATAAAAATATACAGTATAAGCAACAACAAAGCCGTTCTCTGCCTGCATTCTGAAGACAACCACTAGTTGGCGCCTTATGTTAACATAAAGATTATGTGAAGAAGAGAAATCAACCTTCTCCGAGCTCCTTATAAATAAGACATCCCAGTGATCTGGGGGTAACATCCGTCACTTGCCTCGGAGTATGTGAAGAATACACCAAACTAGGACGAGATCATGAAGCAAAAAATAAAATGATGAACTATATAAGGATCATGGATTTTCAGGCAGAGATGCTGTGTGGGGGAGGGGGCGGTGAGCATGGAGAAGGGAAGCACACACTCCGGATAATTGGAAATCCTGGGACTCTTATCAGGGCAGCGCATGGACATTATCAGCCGCAAACAGCCACAGGTAGAGGAAGACGAGATACTGACAATTGCTGAGATGTCTTATTTCCTGCAACTTGTAAAAATGTAATTAAAGCAAATAATAATCTTTGCTTGTCTATTTTTTTTTCAATATATTTATTTCCCAAGGTTTATATAACAGCTAAGTCCTTCCACAGCAGGGTACACAGGTGTAGAGCCATACTTCGTACCTTTAGTGTAGCTCACAATCTAATTTATAGTAAATATACTGTATATATACCCGAGCACATGCATCACACACATATACTCAAGCTTTCCAGGATGGAATAAGGAAAACATTGCCTATTTTTGCTACCGTGTAAGGCAGCTATCTTACCATCAAGCATGACCTTCAGGAAGCCTAATAACATGATGCGGGATTGTTACGGCTGCTCCTGCGACCCACATCCTGGATAGCAGGCGCACCCATGCCCCTGTCCGCTGCCCTGGACCCCTGCAGGTTTACTCACCTCCCCTCGATTCAGCGCTTACTCCGGCAGTCCTCCTAGGGCGCACATGCATCGGCTTTCAGAGATTTAAAGGGCCAGCGTGACGATAATTGGCCACCCGTTCTGTTTGAATTCCCGCCCCTTCCTGTGTCCCCTTCTGGATCTTTGTGCCTTGTGCCTTAGATAAAGCTTTGTTCCATGCCCAGTGCTGTTATTGTGATTTCCCGTTGTGGCCCCAGTTTTGTTCCTGACTATGCTCCTCCACTGCCTGCCTTGACCTATTGCTACGTCCCCAACTCTGATCCCGTGCAGCCCGTCCTGACCTCCTCCCTGCCCCCCAACTACGGTTCTGCTTTACGTCTCTGCCTCGCTGCCACCCCAGACAAAGTTGCACCTGTGCAACGACCTGGTGGCACCACGCCACAGCAAGTCCAACCTTCTTTGCGGCGGGCTCTGGTGAAAACGGGGTGCCACTTAGATACCAGTCCCAGGTGTCGGCTTACGTCATTGTCCGCGGTGGTCCAGTGGGTCCACTACCCCTGGAGCCTGACAGGGATTAAAGCCAAACCAGTATTCCAGAAAGAACAGATTCCCAACTGTAGATAGAGCTGATTCGACCTGGTTGCATCTCTTCAGTACAGTACGGCCTCAACATGCCTACAAGGCGGCTTTAATTGGCAAAGTCTCATGGAGAACTTTTACTTCCCCACACATGTATACACATAAACACTCACACAACCAAGCGAATACTCCCACACATGGGGGAATTCATGAAGAATTTTTAATCCAGCACTCATATTTACCATCTCCGGACCTATTAGTAGATATGGGCACAATCTCTGCCAGGTCTGACCTATAACCAGGGGGCCAGATTTATCATGGCTTGTGTGTCACAATTCTGGTATCCCCTATGCCAAGTGGTCCAGCACCTGCAGAGAACTGCCGTAGAAGTGCCCCGCCAGCACAGCACAGCTACCCTTTGCAAACTGAGGTCACATGTTGTGCTTGAGTTTTGGAACACAATTTGGAACATTTTTTGCTGGCTAAATTGTTTGCGTAAAACACGCGTTGCCAGTTCCCAAACGCAAGCAATTAGGTCTACATGCCTCTGCATTTGGAAGTTACTCTTCTTTTCAACTTGTTTAACTCAGGAGTTGGGGTAAAGGGCAGCTGTTTGTTAGAAGATCATGAATGTATGGCAAGGGTGAATAAGACTGCCATGGACCCTGGGTTGTATGAATATCATAACTCCTACAAGTCTGGAATTCATTGCGGCTCATTTACTAAGTGTCCGCGGACCGCACAAACGTCAGATATTCCGGCGTTTTCCGATTTGCAGCACATTTAAAAGGGGATTGTGTCGCACACGATCGGATTTTGGCGCAATTGTGCATCAGAAATTGGGGGACGGGCTGTCGGACGGTCCGACGGATTCGGACTGACCGCAGGATTTAACTTTAAAATTGTGTCGCAAGACAATGCACTTACATGCACCGGGAAGAATAATAATAATAATAATAATAATAATAATAATTCTTTATTTATATAGCGCACACAGATTACGCAGCGCTGCACAAGCATGACAAATTGGTCCCTGTCCCCATGGGGCTCACAATCTAAACAACCTAACAGTATGTTTTTGGAGTGTGGGAGGAAACCGGAGTACCCGGAGGAAACCCACGCAAACACGGAGAGAACATACAAACTCTTTGCAGATGTTGACCTGGATGGGATTCAAACCCAGGACCCCAGTGCTGCAAGGCAGAAGTGCTACTCACTCAGCGAAGGTGAACTCCGGCAGACCTGAGCTGGGAAGCGACATATGCAGGATATCGGGCACACGATCTACGTGAATCGCGGCACAATGCATGATCGTCGGACATTACGGATCGGGGATCGCGAAATGGACGGGAAAGTAAATGAGCCCCATTGTGTTACATATGTTACTAGAATCAAGTTTCTTGGGGAATGGAGGATGTGTTCCTACTGAATGATTTCAATCTGCGGTTTCAAGACCTTTGGAGGACCTTCAAAGGTCCTAAAATGGCTCTTGTGTACATGTGTTTTGAGAGAAGGAACAGACGTATAAGGATTTCATGGGTGAAGGCCTTTCTCAGTTTAAAATTTGATGGGTGGTTTTGGTGGCCATGGGCCCCCTACAATTTATTCAGATGACAGCATATTTCTAATTCTATTTAAAGTGTCTCCTACTACAGTTGTTATGGAAATCCCAGGTATGCATAAAAGGTCCCACTGATCCCTACAAACGCTTTGATCCAGGCTCCTGCCAAAGACCCGCACCAATGCTATATTCTGTCATGTCTCACTGACACTTCATAAAACTTCTTACAACTTTCCACAGTGAAGCACTTGGTCGTTTGTCACAGTAAATTATAAAGTTTATAAAACATAAGTCACGATAGAAACATCAAACATCATCCAATCAATTATCACTATGAAGGAAAATTAACCCCAAATGTCATAAGAAGCCAACTATACAGTATATTCGACGTTAAGAAAATAGAAATCCGTGTTATTACTGTAGAGTTTTTCGGAGATCTGTGGAGCACGGGAATGACTTATTTTCAGCCCTGACTTACAATGATCTGTTTTGACGTTCACTTCTTTAGATCATTGGTCTTGCTATGTTTTCAGCAGATCCTTTCAGGTATGAAATCTTTACTATTGAAATGAATCTGCCACCCAAACACTCCGGGGGAAATAGCAGCCGAGCGGAGAAAAATCATTAGAATCTTAGAGTACGATTTTCTCTGGAATGTAAAGATGTGGAGTAAAGTATAAATTGTATATAGTCATGTGCTCTACCTGCGAAAATACCGAAATATCCTGTAAAAACTGTACAATAAACCTTAAAGAAAACTCATTGGGGGAGATTTATCATCAAGTTTCTGAGGTAAAACTGTTCTAGTTAGACATGGAAATCAATCAAAGCTCAGCTTTCATTGTATAAACAGCTGTGGTAAAATGAAAGCTGAGCTCTGATTGGTTGCCACGGGCAGTTAGAACAGTTCTGCTCTAAGAGACATGTGATAAATCTCTCCAATTGTATTATACATAAAGCTGAACTATGAGCAGTGCTCTATGAATAAGAGAATGTTCAACATGACCCCTATTGCGGTGCAAGCCATTGCATGACCCCTATTGCCACCCAAAAGGAAAAGGGACTATCATTAGATTTAGGCCCCTTCCACACTTGCATTGCAGATCACGTCAGAGTCTGATCAGGGAGCGATCAGGGTTTGGTCAGTGAAAAACTGACATTTTTTATCACAGTTCAATCAGTTTTCAGTCAGTTTGTTAAGTGTCTCAGTTTTTCACGTGCCTTTTCAATGCAATTGTAATACGTTTTTCACGTGCAGAAAACGCGCGTGAAAAGGACTGAGGACTGAGCTCTATCTTTTCTATGGTAATTATGGTAATTTTGATGCATCTCCATAGACTTGTATGGCGCGTTTTTCACACTTGTGACTTGCAAAAGTAGAGCATGCTGAGATTTAAATGCGCGTTAAAAAAAATGTGCGTGTGTGCGTGAAAAAGAATGCAAGTCTGAAAAAAAACATTGATTACAATGGGCCTGAGTGCAATGCAAGTTCATGCGCATGAAAAACGTAAGTGTGAAAGGGGCCTTACTCTTCATGAATAGTATAATCAAGAGGAAAATGTTCTCACCAAATAAAGAAACTTGATTTTGTAATAAGAGTTGTCACCCAAGTGTCCTGCACATTGTATAT
This sequence comes from Engystomops pustulosus, assembly GCF_040894005.1. Taxonomy (NCBI): domain Eukaryota; kingdom Metazoa; phylum Chordata; class Amphibia; order Anura; family Leptodactylidae; genus Engystomops; species Engystomops pustulosus. The sequence continues at coordinate 88,487,188 of NC_092418.1, forward strand.
TTTCTGCTAGACTGGTATTTTTGGTATAGCCCCCTAAAGAAGGCAGCATTCACACTTGCGTTGCAGATCACGTCAGAGTCTGATCAGGGTGCGATCAGGGTTTGGTCAGTGAAAAACTGACATTTTGCATCAGAGTGCAATCAGTTTTCAGTCAGAGTTTGTTCAGTGTCTCAGTTTTTCACATATGATTTTCTGGTGTTTTCAATGCGTTTTCCACACGCGTTATTGGGACTGTGGTCTATTTTTTCTGTGGCAATTAATCCATTAAAAAACACATTGGTGCACATTTACTTACCCGGTCCTGCGGAGTTCACGAAAGTGCATTGTTCACTAACAACATGGTGCCCCTGATATCCTGCATGTGTCGCTCCCCGCTCAGGTCCACCGGAGTTCACCTTCTTCTTCGGCCGGCGCCACACAGGGCGCTTTGTCTGCGCTTGCAAACGCAGACAAAGTCGCGCCCACCAGGGCGGGCCTCGGCCCGATCGCATCGGCGTTTCTATGGAAACGCCTGCGATCGGGAACGAGCCACCGGTGTTTCGCGTTAAATTAACGCAAAACACCGGCGGCTCGTTCCTGATAGCAGGCCCATAGAAACGCCGATGCGATCGAGCCGAGGCCCGCCCCGGTGGGCGCGACTTTGTCTGCGTTTGCAAGCGCAGACAAAGCGCCCTGTGTGGCGCCGGCCTTCCCGGTGTATGTAAGTGTTTGATCTTGTGACACAATTTGAAAGTTAAATCCCACGCTCAGTCCGAATCAGTCGGATCGCCCGGCCCGCCCCCCGATTTCTGTTGCATGAAAGCCAGCGTAACTGCACCACAATCGATCGCATGCGACACAAACACATCAGTTAAATATGTGTCACAGCCACACAAATCCCGAAAACGACAAAAAATCCGATCCACGGCCACAGACCCTTAGTAATTAAGCCCCATAGTGTCAGATCTGTCGCATGAAAGCCAGCGCAGCCGCACCAAAATCTGATCGCGTGCGACACAATCCCCAGTTAAATACCTGTCCCAGCAGCGCAAATCCCAAAAACATTGGGAAAAACGTTGAAACCGTCGGACCCTTAGTGAATAAGACCCATTGCACTTGCTTTGCACTTGCATGTGTCTCAGAGTGCAATGCGTTATTGATGCGTCTCCATAGACTTGTATGGTGCGTTTTTCCCCCGTGTGACTTGCAAAAGTAGAGCATGCTGAGATTTTAAAAAACGGAAAAAAAAAATGCAAGTCTGAAAAAACCCATTGATTACAACGGGTCAGATTGCAATGCAAGTTCTGCGCATCAAAAGCACGCCCAGAACACACACGGGAAAAACGCAAGTGAGAAAGGGGTCTAAACCTCCCTTCTTCACACTTTTAAACAGGGGTAAGGAACGGTAGCGTGAATTGTGCCTAAGAAAGAGTTTTCCAGTGTTCAACCCATTTAGCCCAATTACTTTGCTCTTGCCTATTTTGCCCTTGCAGGCACCGTGCTATTATATAAATGTAATAAATCGGATATAAATACAACCCTGTGAAGACATTCGCAGCCCCACACAATGATAGGAGCGAATGTCGTCTTCGTATGACTGTACATTACACTGCGTCCTGCCATGAGGTTTATGACAGTATAATACAAATGAAGCCGAAACAAACAAGCAGTCAATAGAAAATCGGCGTATGATTTAGTGTGATGGAGAGCCTGGCGTGTGCCTCCGCGTAATTGTATTCTTATAGTGTATGCAGGGGTTCATAATTACAATATGCGCCATAAATAAGTGCGGTAATAATTAGCGCATACTGTGAGATGTAATTCACTATACTAACTGATTGACAAAAACAGTTGGATACAAGATAAGTACAATTCATACTGAATCCGAAAACGCTGGATAGACGCCGACTTTTCCGAGGAGGATCCCAGCTGTGTATATGAGTGATGCTGTGTGTAACCTGGATAATGTGACATCATTATAGTGTGACATCACTATCTATTACACCGACTAATAGGACATCATTACGTGTTTTCTTCTTTCGCTGTGATGTCACTGTGAACGTTGATGTATAATGTGTGTTATCCCTGTGCTACCACTATTATCCAGCTAATTATGAGCACATTGAGTGTATTTTACATCACTGTGTGCATTACTTTCATGCTGTGACATTAATCGCTCATGTTATTCCTGAATTGTGCACTTTATTCCACTACTGTGACATCACTATTCCTCAAGTATGATGTCATTGAGTACATTATCCCTTTATTGTGGCATCACTGTGGGAATTGTTATATACTGTGATATCAGTGACATTTACTATTACACATTACTGTATGACAATGTCATATGTTCTTGTGAAAAGCCAAAAAAAGTCAACTCTCTCTTTTTAAAATCAAGTAAATCCAAGTATCTAGTTCCCCTATAGGGAGGTAGTTACCCTATGAGCTAATCTTTAACCGGCCTTACACATAACGTCAGTTCATTATGTTTGTAATCCTGTGCAATGAGATTGGTGTGTGCATCATTTGTGTACTATGACGTCATTGGGGGTCATTTACTAAGGGCCCGATTCGCGTTTTCCCGACGTGTTACCCGAATATTTCCAATTTGCGCCGATTGTACCTGAATTGCCCCGGGTTTTTGGCGCACGCGATCGAATTGTGGCGCATCGGCGCCGGCATGCGCGCGACGGAAATCGGGGGGCGTGGCCGAACGAAAACCCGACGTATTCGGAAAAACCGCCGCATTTAAAAAAAAAATAGTGTCGCGAAAATTTCACTCACCTTCATCCTGGATAGGCCGGTGTATTTCGAGGCATTCCAGCGGACTTCAGCGCAGCAGCGCCACCTGGTGGACGTCGGAGGAACTGCTTTGATGAATCCCGGCCGGACCCGAATCCAGCGCAGAGAACGCGCCGCTGGAACGCGAACGGACCGGGTAAGTAAATCTGCCCCATTGTGTGTAATATCCGTGTACTGTGACATCACTGTGTGTATTATCCCTGTACTGTGACATCACTGTGTGTATTATCCCTGTACTGTGACATCACTGTGTGCATTATCTATGTACTATGACATCACTGTGTGCATTATCTATGTACTATGACATTACTTTATTATCCCTGTACTGTGACATCATTCTGTGTATTATCCCTGTACTGTGACATCACTGTGTGTAATATCCCTGTACTGTGACATCACTGTGTGTATTATCCATGTACTATGACATTACTGTGTGTATTAGCCCTGTACTGTGACACCACTGTATGTATTATCTATGTACTGTGACATCATTCTGTGTATGATTTATGTACTGTGACATATCTGTGTGTATTATCTATGTACTGTGACATCACTGTGTGTAATATCCCTGTACTGTGACATCAATGTGTGTATTATCTATGTACTGTGACATCACTGTGTGCATTATCTATGTAGTATGACATTACTGTATTATCCCTGTACTGTGACATCACTGTGTGTAATATCCCTGTACTGTGACACCACTGTATGTATTATCTATGTACTGTGACATCACTGTGTGTATTATCCCTGTACTGTGACACCACTGTATGTATTATCTATGTACTGTGACATCACTGTGTGTATTATCTATGTACTATGACATCACTGTGTGTATTATCTATGTACTGTGAAATCACTGAGTGCAGTATAAATGTGATTATTATCCCTGTGCTGTGACATCACTATATATGTACTATCCCTGTACTGTGACATCATTCTCTGTATGATTTATGTACTGTGACATCACTGTGTGTATCATCTGTGTCATATCAATGGCCCAGATTTATGAAGCAATCTACGCCAGAATTCTGTGTGCATTATTTTGGAACTGTGATGCCACTGTGTGTATTATCTCTGTACTGTGACATCACTGTGTGTATTATCCCTGTACTGTGACATCACTGTGTGTATTATCTCTGTACTGTGACATCACTGTGTGTATTATCCCTGTACTGTGACATCACTGTGTCTATTATCACTGTACTGTGACATCACTGTGTGTTTTATCCCTGTACTGTGACATCACTGTGTGTATTATCCCTGTACTGTGAGATCATTGTGTGTATTACCCCTGTCCTGTGACCCTACTGTGTGTATTATTATGGAACTATGACATCACCATGTGCATTATCCCTGTACTGTGAGATTAGTGTGTTTATTACCCCTGCATACAACTGAAACAATTTGATCAGCAATCACTTGTTTGAATAAAATGTGTAATGGTCTGCATTTATCCAGAATAAGAGCACTACAAATATACACCCATGAAAATGTAAGATGCCATCTGGCCATAGGCTTCTATATAGTTGCCCTTGGATACGACCACCCCCACAATCTGGCAGCGCAACTACACAAGCTCTATTGAGCCCGGCCTGACCACCTGAGTTCAGAGATCACACAGTTACTCCCGGACATTTTCTATGCAATAAATAATTTGATTCTTTGCACCATCACTCCTCCTAAGGAACAATATGACTACATTTACGGGAACTTATGTTCACACAGGTAATTTTTTATTAATAACATCTTATTGAAGAAATGTATATATCAGAATAATTAAATAAATAAATAAATGTCCAGATGAGACTACCCCTTGATGACTGTGAGAATGACCAACTCTCCGCTTTAACGGTAGTCACGCGCAGGGGCGGAGTGAGCCTTTCATGGGTCCTGAGCTGTATGAGTATTATAGCCCCTATAAGTCTGGAATCACTTCCTACATATGGTACTAGCTTCTTGGAGAATGGAGGATGTGTCCTATCTGCTGCTTTCAATCTGCAGTTCCAGGACTTTTGGAGGACCTTCAAAGGTCCTGAAATAGCTCTTGTGTACATATGTATTGAGAGCAGGAATAGATGTATGAAGATTTCATGGGTGATGGTCCTTCTTAGTATAAAATTTGGTGGGTGATTTGGGTGACCCAGGGCCCCCTAGAAGGTTTGGGCCCCAGACCACCTATATTATAATCCCCCATTGGTCACACGCAGACAGATTCATCACAAGGTTCTGCTAGAAACGTTCCGCACAAAGCTTCATTTATCTGTGTCTGCTCCACACACAGCAGAAAGGTCTCAGGATCTAGGCCATTGTACTGTGTGCCTACAGGTAAAACCTGGGGGAAGGTACAGATCATTGTGACCCAGCGAAGACTCATTCTAAAGGGATCAAATAAGGAACATTCATTAAACCCATGTAAATGACGTCTGAAAAGTGAAAGTGACCGCAGAACAATGGATCTCAGCGTCGGGTTTCATCTTTGTTCCAGCGCAATGACAGAAGACATAGTGGAGGCGTCAGTAATTCTATTATCTGCATTTAGCTCAATCTTTAAAAGTAAATAAAATTAAGAATGGGAATACGGACAGGATCCTGAAAGCAAGGAAGGGGTTAAGTCCAACGTAACAGACTTCCAGGTTAGGAAGAATGTGTCCGAGTCGCTTATTTTTAATCAATTAGAGAAAAATTTTGGAAACAAAAAAAATACCAAATCAACATGTGGAATGAACCCCCTGTCTTCAAAGAAGCATCAATTCTTTTCCCGGCAGGGAGGTGGTTCCAAACACCTTGGAGAACAAAACATAGATCTTCTCTGGGTGTATTCTCACTCATATGCTTCTGTCTCTTCATGTAATCCCAGACAGACTGGATGATGTTGAGATCAGGGCTCTCTGGGGCCATATCATCATTTTTAGGACCAGGGCCCGTATTAGCCAAAGTAGGGCCCTAGGCAAAAATTTAAAACAGGGGCACCAAATGTTTAAATACTGTACCAACAACACATTCACTTAGCTGTACGGCTGATCATTTGCGCGTTTTGTGTTTTGACATCCAGGGTCAGAGTGCAATGTGCGTTGGGAAGGCTTCCGGCCGCATCACACTTGCGTCACACCAGGACCACTTACGCATTACACATAGATCCAGGCGCTGTGACTGTGGTCCTTATTTTTGTTACCCTCTTGTCCTTCATTTTAAAATTATGCTAATGAGTCATCCGTGCTATAGCTTCACAGGATGTTACACTGTCGCAGGAGCACTTATCTCCTCCGGGAATGCTCTGTGGGAGCAGGTGGAGGGTGAGACAGTGTAACATCCTGTGAAGCTACAGCACTGAGGGGCTCTGGCTCTTTAGCACAATTTTAATAGTTTATTTTAGAAGGAAGGAGGCCATGGATACCAAATATAGGAAGATTACCACAGTCACAGTGCCTGGACCTATGAGTAAGGCTCCTTGCACACGGCCATGTGCTCACCTGGGCTGCAACCTGGACGTAGCAAACAGGTGAAAGAGAGAGGGGGTGAGCGCACCACACACCTCCCCTCTCCATTGAAAGTCAGATGGCTGCCATATTCCAGAAAAATATAGGACATGTCCCATATTTTGCACGGCAGCCCCCCAGCCAGGTCTTGGCCCCCAATACGGTTGTGTGCTTGAGGCCTAAGTTTCCCTTATTTTGATGGTTGATTTCTTTAAAATGAACACTCCAGTCACGACGAAGTCATTGAATACTGCCTGGTGCAGGGTCTGAAGGGAGGAGCATGATTCATCTTCATTGTATTCCTAGAACCTGGAGTTACGCTCCTCCCTTCAGGCCCTGCACCAGGTGTAATTCAATGAATCCGCTGTGACTGGAGTGGTCCTTTAAGTAATCAGGTTATGAGTTACTTTTAAAAATATATATACCATATTTTTCGGACTATAAGGCGCCAGATTTTAAGGCGCACCATCAATAAATGCCTGCTAACACGTCTAGGTTCATATATAAGGCGCACTGGATTATAAGGCGCACCTGATTATAAGGATAAATGACCAGCAGGTGGCAGACCTGTGCACAGTTCAAGGCAGCTGTTGTCTGTAAGTACGGTTCATATATAAGGCGCACTGGACTATAAGGCGCACCTTTGATTTCTGAAATCAAAGGATTTTTTGTGTGCTTTATAGTCCTAAAAATACGTTATATAATTTTTTCTATATATTTTTTTAACTAAAAACAATTCAAGTATTTGCTCTCGAACACTTGATATTGTGGTTGGAAATCTTTACCTGGGTTGTAATACCTCAGCCGTGGAGCCGCTACAATCCTGTATAAATGTTAGGACAATGAAAATATCAACAAATGGTCGCGCCTGAAAGATCGTAACAGCTTCCTGTATGGTTGGCTTGCGCCATTTCATGGGATGAGGTCATGTGAGCCCGGGAAACCTTGTTGGCACCAATGAATCATACATCTGAATTATCAAGTCTGCTGATAGTACAGATCATGATGATTTATGATGGATGATCAGACGCTGACATATTTACTTGCTGCGAGAGGCTTAATATTCCACATGAAATGTTGGGATTTCCAGACATTTTATACTTCCGTGTTGTGTAACAAAGGTTGGATGAAGTTTTTATAATAAAACATAAAAATGTTGGTGCCAGACAGATAGAGAAGGGAGTGTAATCATTTCAGACAAGTGATGGGATAATTATACGCATTAAAATGTGCAAAAAATAATACATTCAGGTCACTTTTGTGTTGGAGGGGAAATACAGCACATGGAATACCTGTGACGATTCTGATGTGTCTATTTGGCCCAGTTCACACCTATGTTGGGGATTACTGTCACCGTTTTAGGGGAGCACAATGGAAGCTAAATACAGGAGGTGCATGGAAAATCTCTGTTCACTTTCCATTCCCCATTTACCTCAACATATGGAACGTTCGGCTTCCGTTATAACAGCCAAAAAAATATTTTTTTTTAAAAAACAGACGCTGGCAGCTGCGCTATTTTCTTTTTATACACCATTTGATAACAGATCAGAAACCTGCTGAATAGTGTGAACTTAGCCCAACATTTTTTGAAGCATTCACGTGTGGAAAGGAGGAGAGGGGCAAAAGCCAATGTCAGATTCGTTTGGCTGCTGCTCCCCCCCCCCCCCCTTTTAGTACAAAAAGATCAGCCATTTTGAAACCAAACCGCCCAATGCTATGGAAGGTGGGAGACAGTCTGATGTGTTTTGGCAGAGAGTTCTGGAGTATGGGGTACATGGGAGAAGTCCTGGAGATGGTTGTGAGAAGAGAAGATGGCAAATTGGCAATGTAGAAGATCATATGAGGATCAGAGATTGCATCCGGCAAGTAGTCCAGTTTTTAAAATGGGACATCTGTCCTGAGTCCAAAAAAGTCCAGTTAAGATGGGGCATGGATACTAACTGAACCAGGGGCATATTCCCTTGGTGCCAAATAGTCCAGTTATTAAAACGGGTCATATATATCTTGGGTGCCAAGTAGTCCAGTTAATAAGATGGGGTATGTACCCTGGGTGCCAAGTTCTCCAGTTTTTAAGATGGGTCATGTATGTCCTGGGATCCAAGTTCTCCAGTTTTAAGATGAGTCATGTATGTCGGTTGTGTCAAGTGGTCCAGTATTTAAGATGGGTCTGTGCCCTGAGATACAAGTAGTTCAGTCTTAAAGATGGGGTATGTGTCCTGGGTGCCAAGTTCTTCAGGTATTAAGATGGGTCTTGTTGATCCTGGAATCCAAACGGTCCAGTTTTAAGATAAGTCATGTATGTCCTGGGATCCAAGTGGTCCAATTTTAAGATGGGTAGTGTATGTTGTGGGTGCCAAGTAGTCCAGTTATTAAGATGGGGCTGTGCCCTGAGATACAAGTAGTTCAGTCATAAAGAAGGGTCATGTATATCCTGGGTGGCAAGGGGTCCAGTTACTAAGATGGGGCATGTGCCTTGGCTGCCAAGTTATTTAAATATATGACTATATGAATATATAGCAGTGACCTGAAAGTTTGTCCTGAGGGATATCAAACCTATTATCCAATAATAACTCATTATATTTCCCGCAATGATGCTCCACATTCAAAACCATCTTGGCATTGTGCATGAAATCATAACTCTACTATGATCGTTACCTAATGGCCCCCAGTTCTTTCTATCCTCCCCACAAGTCATTCGCTATAACCACATCCGATTAGTTTCCGATTCTCAGAAGTCGAAAATGGAAAATGACACTAATGTCAAGGCCATAGGAAAACGCTGTGCAGCAGCAATGGCGCGGCTCATATCGTAAGCTGACAGACTGCGAGGGATTATTGCACGGGCAATACCCAGCGTGTGTCAAATGATTTGCAAATAATTTCTGTCACCTTATCTGGTATTATTGTTTGTGCAGAGGACATAAACTGTGTCACTAATATTAAATTGCGTCTGCGGGAAAATGCCGAGCTCAGCTCCCCCCCCCTCCATCCATCGCTGAAGACGCGGAGCCATCTGCAGAGCCTCGCATGCATACGGCCCATCATTTGTCCGACAACTTACACAATGTGAAGGATTTTACTTGAAGTGCCAACCTATGTGGCAGATGATGTATGTGTTTCCTCAGTCCTGTGATTACCAGCGCCGCGCTGTCTTGCAGTGATCCTCACCTCATCAGTTCCACAAGCTGCACTCCCAGATCCGTGAAGCATTCGCTGCAAGATGCCTTGTGACACGCTGCAAGAAAATAGCAGCCCACCGCCGACATCTGACTGGAGCAGCCGAAAAGATTAGGGTCATGATCCAACCTGCAGGAATTAGGACGGGTAATGATTTCATGATGGGAAAGGAATATGGGAGAAACAAAAACGGATTTAAAGGGAAGGTGGGCTGGGTGCCGAATTGGAAATATTGACCCCAAGTTCACCGTGATATGGGAAGTCGGATAAATTACTAAGAGGGGAGGTGAGGGGAGAATTGGGATTTGTTCACGTGTTCCCAAAGCAGCAATAGTGAGAAGTCAATTTACTTTTGTTCGCAACATGTTATTTGTATAAGATTTCAGGGTCATTGTCTCACAATGAATTGTTGTAGGATCCTGGTTAGGATGAGCCTATACGATTACACTAGGACTACAACCAGGCATGAGGTCACAGGCGTCCTCATAGCATCGGGCAGGTGATTGGTGGGGGTGCACACAATCTAATCTGGATTATCCGTCCTATGGATAAGTGATACAAAAAGAGAAGTGGAATATCCCTTTAAAAGAAATCTACCATCAAAATCCATCATCATAGATAGACCCAGGGACACTTACTCATAGATCCAGGCACCGTGACTGTTGTAATCTTCTTATGTGTTATCCATGGACTCCTTCCTTCTAAAATCTACTTTAATAATTATGCTCCCCTGGGTGTGTTACCAGAGCCCCTCAGTGATGTAGCTTCACATGCTGTTACAATGTGCAGAGCAGATCTCCCCTCCCCTTACTGTTCTTGCTAGATTACACAGGCAGAGGGAGGAGGTAGAGAGCAGGGGGAGGGGGATATATGTTCTGCTCATAGTAACAGCCTGTGAATCTGCTGCACTGAAGGGCTCCAGTAAACCCCCCCCCCCCCCCTCCAAGTCATTCAGGTTTATTAGCATAATTTTGGTCAGGCTCTGGTCTAGTTTTAGATTCACGTGCACTTTAAAAAATAAATAAAATATGCAAATGTCTTGGTCATCTGTTCATCTGTCATCCGCTGTGCAATGCTTAGAGCAGCGGGCGATGCTACACGGCCTCCTGCAGCCATCGGCATGTCCAGCAATGATAGTCGCCATTCTGGGTTTCATATGCTGTGATTGCCGCAGGTTGTGTCCCCCTGGTCTACAGTTCATGATGGCAGCCCTAGCTAGGGGCATTTGGCTGTCTGCAAGTTTTGGCAAACAATGGCCCTTGATTGGTGATCCTTGCAGGGAATTCCTGGTTATGAGAAATTAACAGGGGGATGAGCCTTACCATGACTGGCATGCTGGTGCACCTTTTGTGTGGTTTGCTGGGATTTACTGCCCAATCATGGGCTTTAAATAAATAGAGTGCATGTATCAATCACCACCTATCCTCCTGCTCTATAACAGGCTGCCTGCAGCGATAAGACTATGTACAATGTAATCAGCTCCTCCTGCTCTATAACAGGCTTTGTGCAGATAGGACACTATGTACAATCTGCTCACCACCTCTTGCTCTATAACATGCTGCCTGCAATCAGGACACTATGTACTATCTTCTCAGCTGCTCCTGCTCTATAACAGGCTTGGTGCAGATAAGACAATGGGGCACATTTACTAAGGGTATCAGGTTTTTCCGCCAGGTTTCCCAAATTTTGCCCCGAATTCCTCCGTGATTTTGGTGCACGCGATCAGATTTCGGCGCCGGCTTTCACGCGACGGATTCAGAAAAAACATGTAATTTAAAAAACTAATTGTGTCACAAAATCAATCAATCACATGCACCAGGAATAGGTTGGTGAACGCCGGCGGACCTCGGCGCAGCAGCGAAACCTGGTGAACATCGGGCGCACGACCTTAGTGAATCGCCAGAAGACCCGAATCCTGGTCAGAGAACGCGCCGCTGGATCGCGACAGGACCGGGTAAGTAAATGAGCCACAATATGTACAATCCACTCAGCTCTTCCTGCTCTATAACTTCTTGCCTGCAGATAGGACACTTTGTACAATCTGCTCACCTCCCCTTGCTCTATAACATGCTGCCTGCAATCAGGACACTATGTATGTACTTTCTTCTCAGATCCTCCTGCTCTATAACAGGCTTTATGCAGAAAGGACATCAGTACAATCTGCTCAGCTCCTTCTGCTCTATAACATGCTGCCTGCATATAGGAAACTGTGTACAATCTTCACCTGTAGTTTTTATTTTGCTTGATTTTAATTAAACCACTCACATGTAATAACTATCCACTCACATTCAGGGTAGCAGTGAGTTAATAAGCGCTTGTATTGGTAATTTTCGGTAGTAATATACTTTGAGGGTATGACACGTTGTGTTAGACAGTGTTCACATCTATTCACTGTACTTTGCGGTTAGATTATTTGTGCCTCCACTACTGCATTAAGCGCTGAGTCAGCAGAACTGGCGAGGGCCTAATTATTGTACGTTGTACTGTATAAGATTGTAGTTCTCCATCATCTGCTGTCATTACTAATGATAATTCATACTCTGCATTATACTTATAAAGAAGACCTGCCCGAGCGCTTCCTTATAGTCTTGTTAGGTTGGATCTACACATAGACCATTTCCATGCAAACAATCTAAGCCCTGTATGTTCTCTCACCAACTCTCATCATCTCCAGCAACTCCCAGCATTTCTAAGGTTGTGTTCCATAGAGCGGAGTGCAGTCAGCAGCTTTCCTCTACCCCCCCCCCCCCCCCTCCTCCATTCCTGAGCAATCAACACCAATTACTCAGACCCATCCGGCCTAAAGGGTACCAAAAGTACAACCCGCATCTATCATTTATTTATGACATATCTTGTGCAGATTCTGCCATTTTCAGTGCTCTTATATACTTGCATGGAGAATGACCGCGCATGCACAACAAGCAGTCCATTCAGATCAGACCCCTGTTCTAGAGATCAGTGAGAGAACCAAACACAGGACATGCCACCATCATGTATTTATGACCTATCCCATGGACAGACTGCAATTTTTTGGCACCTGAATGCTCAAGACGGTTATAGGGGCTGCGATCTGGCAGCAAAATTTGTGGAGAGATCTATGCCGCCCGGTCAAGCTGTGGCGAGACAATGGTGCACATTTATAAGGGTCCGCAGACCGCATTTTCGTCGGGTTTCCCGACTATATCCGATTTGCGCCGCATTTAACAGGGGGGTTTTGGCGCACGCGATCGGATTTTAGCACCAACTTTCAAGCGACACAAATCAGGGCGTGGCCGTCGGACAACCCAACAAATTTGAATTGAGCGCAGAATTTAACATTCAAAATTGTGTCACAAGCCATGCACTTACAAGCACCGGGAAGAAGAAGGTGCACTCCGGCAGACCTCGGCGGGGAAGCGACACATGCAGGAAATTGGAAGCACGATCTTAGTGAATCGGCAGCTCCGAATCCTCGTTGGACAAAGCACCTCGGGGATCGCAACAGGACAAGTAAGTAAATGTGCCCCATTATGTCCTGGGCAGAGCAGCGGCAGTGCAAATGATTGGACTTGTCAAATCTTGCCAAATCGGTCCCTTTCCCCAATGGGGCTCACTATCTAATCAGCCTACCAGTATGTTTTGGAGTGTGGGAGGAAACCGGAGGACCTGGAGGAAACCCACACAAACACGGAGAGAACATACAAACTCTTTGCAGATGTTGACCCTGGATGGGACTTAAACCCAGGAGCCCAGCGCTGCAAGGCTGTAATGCTAACCACTGTACCGGGAAGTCAACAATATTCTCAAGAAATCCGTTCCCTTCCGGAATATTCCTCTATAGGATCCCCTTTAAAGAATAAGCAAATAGACTATAATAAGTGAGCTCCTGCCAGATCCGCTCTGCTGTAAAGTTAATGGGTCAGACCCGCGTGCACCGCCGGCGCAACGTAACAATGTCAGGGAAAGAACATCAAATCCCTAACAAAAAACAATTTAGTGCTTATCCTGATTTTAGGTCAAAAAAGTGAAATCCAGCCATTCATCACAGGAATGATCCCTTGTAATGTGTAATGTGGCACCTCTGGCCAGCCGCCCTACCAGCCCCAAAAATATTATTCCTCACCCAGCAGGTGATAAATACTAACTTCAGTCATGATTAATACTGCAGATTGCTGGGCCTGACTAATGTAGGAAACTTAGAAAGCTGCAGAACAAGTGTGTGATAATTGCGCGAGCCGTGGGAGCCCGACGCTGCGTTTAAGGAAAGAAATCCACGGGAAACAAAGCGTTTATCAGTCGTCCAGCGGATCCTAAGAGGCCTCATTAGGCGCATCTCTCATGCCGCGCGTACGGTGGAGGTGATCTCCTCTCCACAAGACCGAGTTTTAACCGTCTGCAAGAACACTCTGTCCTTTTCGGACTGCAGCTTGATAAACTTCTCCACTGGAATATTATAATGGTTCTTTATAATAAAACCGTAAAGCTGTGCGTTCCTTAATGCCAGCTTTATCTCAGAAGTAGCAGTATTTCACTAAGATTACGGTGTGACTTTTATGTAGTAAAAAGAAATTCTAAAAAAAAAAAAAAGCAAATCAATGGCGATTGCTACTGAGTCTAGTGTATTCATGAGCCGAGTCCATATGAGTCCAGTGTATTCCTGAGATAAGCATTCTTCTACATCTTCTCTGTATTGCGTGATGATCTTCTGTAGAAGCACATAATACTTGGCAGTACTACTTGTAGGATCAAGATATTAGGTTTTAGATATTTGCCCAAAAATATCAAAAATTATATAGAGTCAAAATTAGAGGTAATGTAAATTCTTTAATTCCTTTTAAATGTGATGGTTTCTGGTGTAACTAGACAGCATCCCATTTGTTAAAGGGGTGGTCCAGGAACCTGGAGAACCAATGAGAGTCCAGGGATGGGATAAAGTATACTTACCCCACTATACTTCTAGAGTAAATCTAGTATTTTGGGTACTTTTGGGTCACAGGACGCGTTTTGGCCAATTAGTGGCCTCCTTAGAACATTGGACCTCAATTCTGTTTAAGAGGGAATGTCTCTTCCTTTGTTGTATTGTAGTCAGAGGCGACCAGAAACTGGAAGTAATGGAGCAGCACTGTAACCAGGAGCTGGAGGGGTTAAGTGACTTTCTATTGTTTCCCACTTCAGCCAGGAACCCCTGATTTAAAGGGGTTGTCCAGAGATTGGAAAACAAAGTTGTTACTTCCAAAAACAGCGCCACTCCTCACTGTGGTATGTGCCGGTATTGCACCTAAGCTGCATAGAGATAAATGGAGCAGAGTTGCAATACCAGCAATGGTCAGGTGTGGCGCTGTTTCTGAAAGAAATCAGCCATGTTTTTTAACCTCTGAATTACCCAAAAAGAAAATCTAAACTCCTGTCTATGGTCCAAATCTGTAATAGCAGCCTCATTTACTTGGAGGATGAGTTGCAATAGCAGATACAGATGTGGCGCTGTTTTCAGTAAAATAAGCAGATGCTTTTGTCTGGTCCTTAATGACCCCATCACTGATCTAACCACAAGGACAATGAAGATCTGGCCATCCCGTAGGCTGGGTGTGTGTACCTTGGGCTATGTTTACCTAGCACACAGTGTCCTGATATGAGCCGATAACATTATAACTAGATTCTGAGGGTTTGGTTAATCTGTTGATCTAACACCTTATTTTACTGCTCATAAATTGACTAATGATAAGTCAATGATGTTTGCTGATAAGTTAATCACATCCTAGGTCAAAAGGTAAGTTACTTCTGACCTGTGGCCATGTTTCCAGTCACCGACCTTTGCTTACTTTAGGATACGAGGAATGTAAGTCAATATCCACAGGCAAGGAATGGAGTACGCTATACATTATGCCATGACATCGGCATGAGGGCCAAGTTTTAGAACGGGATAGATTTATAACTTCTCTGTTGTGATCAATACATATCAATCCACTAACACCAAACAGTTTTTAAAGGAAATTAAGCCAGCAGTGGATTAAAATATAGACAGTTTGGGCAGTGGCCCAGGGTCCAAGCCTTCTAGGGGGGTCCGTGGCCACCCAAACCCAAATCTTATACTTAGAAGGACCTTCACTCATGAAATGCACATACATCTGTTCCGGTTCTTAATACCCATGTACACAAGAGCCATTTCAGGACCTTTGACCCTCTCCAAAGGTCCTGAAAACGTAGATTAAAAGCAGGCCGAAAGGACACATCCTCCGTTCCCCAATAATTGACTTGATTCTAGTACTACATCCAGACTTGTAGGGGCTATAATAGTCATACACGCCCAGGGCACACGGCATGTGAATACCCCTTGAAGAAAAAGTCATGGAGAAAGAGTAAAACCTCGTGCACATGAACATGTGCATTCTGCAGGCGGCAGCCCATGTGCCGGTGCCGATAACCAAGGAAAGTGACCACCCCTGGCGCAAAAGCGGACAGAAATAGGACCTGCCCAAACTTGTGTGGATCCGCCAGATGGCATGTCCCTGATACAATGAAGCCCAATAGACAGTTACGAGGCCGTGAATTAGTCGCAGTTTGTGCGGCAAGCTCACAGCCAACGCACACCTTTAAGTGTCTATCTAAAAAAAAAAGAAAAAATATATATAATTTTTCTCCAAAATTATCTACTTAGCCATTTCCTGCTGCAAAAAAATAAAATTTAAGAAACAAAAAGTTGTAGATTAAACTCTCCAAAAAAAAAAATACTGAAGTTACTCCTAAAAGTTGTTTTTGGCTTAACCAGATTAACGCTGCGCTTCCATCTTTGGGATGCTAATCTGTGACGGGGATAATCACCTTGTAAACACGCAGATTTCTGAGCGCTTGCTTGTTAAACCCTGAAAACAGTAGTTCTAGCAAGTCATCTGCCTCATGTAAGTAACACTATAATCCCCGGTGTGTGATGCAAATGAGGTCTCCTTTGTTCTGCTGCTGTCAGGATCTGAAGCCGCTATTTGCTACATCTGTATAGATCCTGGTCAGGGGCTTGGGGTAGGATCAAAAAGAAGGAAGTGTCGCCTCCGTGCATTTGTTTTAGATTTATTATAATGCAGATACAGGAGATGGAGGGAGACTTTGTGTGCGGTACAAAGGGTTATCTATTGTATGTACTGTACAAGGCAGTGATATATACCGATCCTCGGCTATGGCAGTGCCGGGCCCTTGGGTAATCTTAGAGAAGAGCTGCTAGAGCCGTCGTGATCTTCAAAATAGTTCTGTTCGATCCTTCGGCAAAAGGCAATAAGGTTGCTGTAGTTCTTCACTTTTTCGCGGAGTTCATCATTAGTCAGCTGAGTGGTGAGGATTGTGAACAGATGTCCGAATACCAGAGCATCCAGCTCAGTGGGTCTACAAGAGACGGACAAGAAACAGATCAGCGCAGTGTTCAAGTCAAAACCATCTGTGATTTCTCCTAATGAGGGCAAAGCATGTAAAATAAATTCTGCAAATTTTTCCTTCCAGATTAACTCCTTGGATGACACGGGGGGGGGGGGGGGGAGGGGGGACGTCAGTGATACATTATCCTGTAGCCCAAACAAGGTGTGACAATGGAGATACTGGGGTAATTTATCATATGCTGGTGCAGGATGCCCCCCACTCCTCTCCGGCCGTGCCCATTGGCAATTCTAGTGTAGTATTGCACTTTAACTTGCTATGGCTGAGTCACTCCGGCACCAGGCGACCCCTTACACTTGGCTTGGTGGTGGCGTAAACTCGAATATATTTTTGTTTACCTTCATATGTCACAAAGGTCCTTTAAAAAGTTAAGGAGAACTTTTCGCCAAGTAACAAATACTGAAAGAAATACCTTATGTCATAGGTTCTGTGTCCCTGATCCAATCACCTGTTCAAAAGATATGGCCTCCATAATATGAAGTAGGTTAAAGTAGCCAACGGGGCGGTTACCTTTTCTATGGAGGTGTCCGTGTGCTGTATGAAGATAAAAGGTTTTGACACCCCCTTGGCCAGCATCAGCTAACTTCTATATAAACCTCCCGGGGTCAGGTTATTCAGCATATTGTACTTGGTGAGAGGTCCACTTCATGAGGTTCCTGATCTGGTGGCTAGACCATGGCTACTGGTAGTGGATGAATATGACATCAAGAACTAAAACTCTTTTATGCTTCTTAACCACCAACCCAGGACCTCTGAGGTTTTTGGTCTGAAAAGGGGTTCTTTGAAATCTGCAAAACCCCAAATTAATTTTGAAGGTCCAATGACTATGGGACTGTAGAGGAGCTCAACTTCATTCTTTAAATAAAAATAATTTATTTATTTATTTATACAGCGCACACAGATTATGCAGCGCTGCACAAAGCTTGTCACATCAGTCCCTGTCCCCAATGGGGCTCACAATCTAATCAACCTACCGGTATGTTTTGGAGTGTGGGAGGAAACTGGAGGACCCTGAGGAAACCTACGCAAACACGGAGAGAACATACAAACTCTTTGCATATGTTGACCCTGGGACTTGAACCTTAGACCCCAGCGCTGCAAGGCTGTATTCGATCCTAGAGTCAGGATTGCTGCAATTTGCACCAAAATTATCAAACATTGCACCAGGTCTGATACAGGGGTATTCCAGTAACAGCTATCCCCTATGAACAGGATTGGGGAAAACTTGTTGATCAATGGTGTGATCCCATAGATCTTCAGAACGGGGGGATCACTATACCCACCAATCAACAGTGAGGCAGGAGCTACAGCTCCATTCATGGTCTTTAGCCGAGCCCCTTGGCTACCTGCATCAGTGTCATAGAGAAGAATAGAGCAGCTGGGCACATGTGACAAGTTGCCCTTTTCATTTGGGGTACAACAGACTCCCATTCTTGAGGGGGACCCCAAATAATAAGCAAATTATCCCCTATACTACTGGAATGCCCATTCACATCATAACACTCCTACTCCACTTTCTACCTCCATTATTGGGGTGAGAATGTGACACTTTTAAATAGTCATATTGTTGTACAGTTCCACAGCGTAACATCCCCCACTTTGTACAACTTTTATAAAGTCCCAATTTTAAGCACATGCTAAATCTATCTTGAGAAAAAGAACTGGACTGCACATCACACACCACACAATGATCTACTGCCGCTAGGCTACATTATATAACAAACTCGAGCTTCTTAGTTACATTTTGATCAAATTATATAAGCCCACCAACCAGTTCTGGGTGACCTCTTTATGGTGGGTCCTGACACTATTGTGGGCGGCATCACATGGCACAGCACCGGCAGGGACCAAGACCCGGTTGCCCCCCAGCACCCATTCTGGCAGGCATAGCCCCCATGGCTCCGGGCTCCCACCAGCACCGCACCACAGAAGCAGCGGACGCCATGCAACACTGCACCATGTGAACAGGACAAAAGGCTCACCATGTGTGAACAGGTATTGAATACTCACTGTTCCATGTGGCCTCAGATACTAGCTGAGAGGAGGTAGGCGGCTACTATATGCAGTCTCCTGATAATGTAAAAGCACCTGGGGTGGAGTGCTGGTACCAGAAAAAATAAATGAAATAAATGAAGGGATAGAATGTACTAAACTAACATGGGGAAAGAAAAAGAACTGGACCGCACATCCACACATCACACAATGATCTACTGGCGCTAGGCATATAGTGGCCGCCTGCTTCCTCTCAGCTAGTGTCAGAGGCCACATGGAACAGTGAGTATTCAGCACCTGTTCACATGGTGCGGTGTTGCATGGTGTCCGCTGCTTCGGTTGTGCGGTGCTGGTGGGGACCCGGAGCCATGGGGGCTATGCCTGCCAGTATTGGACCAGGTCTTGGTTCCTGCCGGGGCTGTGCTGTGGTGGTGGCGGACGCCATGTGATGCCGCACACAATAGCGTAGCAAAAAGAGGTCGCTGTGAAGTGTTTGGTTGGTCTTATACAATTTGATCAAAATATAACTTAAAACCTCGAGTTAGTTATATAATGTAGCCTGGCGGCAGTAGATCGTTGTGTGATGTGTGGATGTGCGGTCCAGCTCTTTTTCTCTCCCCAGGTTGGTAAATCTAACTTGTGACTCTGAAATCTTTAGGAAATCAGATAGATGCAGCATGGTCCTACTTGACACCCATATAGCCACATGGTCCCCCACATCTCAGGGGACAGTGACAACGAATGGAGAGAACAACTGTTTGGGTCCCTCAATATGTCGCAGACAGTCACAATGTACTATGTGAAAGGTGATGCAGATAACCCATCGTAAACTACACAACAATCTCAATGAGACAATGCTGTGGGGTAACTACTGTCGCTCTGAATGAAGATTTATTCTACTTTAGGGTCATAAACGTCATTTGTGAAGAGACCGGTGAAGGAAAGGGGCCAAGGCAAACGTTTTCGGAAATGGCTGCACAGATAGGATGTGAACACGGACAATACCACGGATGAAGGATCCATTGCATTCATTTTCTAAAAATTTATATAATTTATTAACATGCAAGAAGTCCGGATGCAAGAAAAAAACTTGTCATTAATCAAGACAGTATTATATATAGTGCACAGTGGTGTAATGTAATACTCAGGCCCGGACTCATTGCCAATATTTAGGGATTTTATGGTACAAGAAGCAATAAATATCAGTAAATATGTCAGTATATGGGGTGAACGACACTTGGTTATCACTTCCAGCCATAGAAACACACGGCATAGAACAGAGCTCCATACCCCCGGCTCGTCCCCGTGTCCTCACCCTGACCGGCAGTGTGACAAGTGCCAACTCCTTCTCGCCTCTGAGCTGGTGGGACATGACTTGCCTCTCCTCTATGTGATGTCCCCTACAGCTCCGCCGCATAAGAAAGGACGAGCGCACATCAAACACTTGGCTCTTCTACTCTCTTCATGGCTCTCAGATTCCTACTAAGTGAGAATAGGAACTACATGGTGGCGGAAAGTCACATCCATTTCTGTTGTGCAAATGTCTAAACAAATGGTAATAGACATCACAGCAAAATCAAAGAGGAGAAGCTTCTGTGAAAGGCAGCACTTCCACCTGACAGCCCTGACTGCTGTGACCTTGTCACCCATGCAGATGTCAGGACTCCAGCCCTACCTCCAGGTAACCCCTGCCCTCTACAGCAGTATAATGGAAAGGGCATGGAACAGGTTAATATTATAAATACGCACATATACGTACACACGCATCCACATACAGATATAAATATACACGTATATATAAACGTACGTACACACACTTACATACATGTACACACGCATACATATAAGTAAACACATATACGTACACACTCACGTCAGTCAGTGTCACTGACTGTGTTGTTTTTGGGAAATTACCGAGTCAGTAGCTCCTCACATTTTATTCTCCAGCTTTAGAACAGTCCATTTTCTACATTTAATACACACACACACACACACACACACACACACACACACACACACCTCTTATATGACCAACAGGGTTCCATCACGATGCACAAAAAATGGCCATTCATAGTTAAAGGGACACTGTCACCGGATTTTACCCCATTTAACTAGAAGCCACTCAGGTCCTTTTTAAAATTCCCTTGTTTATGTGAAATCCCATCCGTATAAAAAAAAAAAAAAAAAAAAAATCTCCTCCAGTCTTGTGAAAATGAGCAGAGAAGAGTCATATATTGCCAGAAATGAGTTAAGTCTACAGGGTATAGGAGTATCCTCACTTCAGACATCCGTATCCTCAGTTCTACAATACCTAGAAACATGCTGCCGGTGTCATATTAAAGAGAAGAATCTCATGATTTAGATTTAGGATTTTGGTTCTGTACAGAATCGGAGGAAGTAAAATAAATCGGTTGAAACTGGATCTTTATCTGCAGCTCACATTTCCAACTTTGTCTTCAACTGCCTTTATGTCCGGTTCTGTAGATCACAGAACTGCAATCCTGATGTGATCAGAAAGATGTGGTTCTTATCTTTAGTATGACACTAGACACAAGGTACTGAAGACATGGGTGCAGCGATTCACCAAGATCGTGCGCCAGAAATCCTGCATGTGTCGCTTCCCCGCTCAGGTCCGACAGAGTTCACCATCTTTTTTGTGGTGCATGTAAGTGCATTGGATTGCGACACAATTTGAAAGTTAAATCCCGCGCACAGTCCAAATCAGTCGTACGGTCTGGCAGCAAGCCCCCTTAATTTGTGTCGCATGGAAGCAGCACAGCTGCACCACAACCCCCGAGCAGACACTTCTTAAATACCTGTGCAAGCCGTTCTAGCCCTGAAAGTGGTGGACACAGTCTGAGATAAGAGTGCGTGTGACCCATAGAACCCCATGAAAATATGAAAATATGACTCTTCTCTGTTCATTTTCACATGACTTGAAAGGAGTTTATTTTTTATTAGGTATATCGCTGAAAATTCACATAAAAGTAGCAATTCAAGAGTGGATATTTCATACCCTACATGAGGGGGTTAGTAATGAGATTATTAATTTAATGGAATAAGATCTGGTGACCATGTTTCTTTAAGGCTAGTCACTGCTACAATTAGTGACTGTGTCAGGAAGAGGACGGGGGAGCAGCCGGACCAGCTATGAACCTATGATAGATCTATAAGGTAAGGAGGGTTTTATGTATAAGCGGGGCCATCATGTAATGACATATTTACAAGCTCCCTGTACCATGATGAGCACTTGTGAGAGGCCATGAGTGTTTTAAGAGACAGAGTCTTGTGATCAGACGACTGGTGGTCCCATATAAAACAGGTTTGTCTGTGATAAGATATTCTTGAATGTCCCTTTAATTTTTTTGAGAGATTAATAATCCCCATTAAATATAGAATAGCAGTGATTTCTACTGTGCCAAATCTAAGGCCCACCTGGCTAAGCCAAGCATGCATGTGTATAAGGGCTTCCTAAGGAGTAGCTGTAGGCCAAGTGCTGATGTCCATTGCCAGTTTAATCCCACTGCTCATAATCTACACACGAGCCACGTGTTGTCTGTTCATGGAACGAAAACCGAGCCATCCCCTTGTCATTCTAGAGTTATATGTAACCATAATGCAGGAGGACATTCATCCTTTAAATTCTTCGAAAAATTTAGATAATGAAACCTACTTTCTAACTTTGTGCTAAAATGATCAATGGGATGAATACCATGGGAATAATTCACTTCTGATGAGTTTAGAGTTGAATGGCTGCCATATGGCCGGCGCTGTATCACCGGCTTAATGGAATGAAGAGATAAGGTAGCATCATCATCAAGATGTATCGTAATGGCCTCGTATGAGGTTTTCCTTCTAGGCTTACATGTGTCTGGGCTTTCATTTCTAATCAGAATTTATGGACGTATGGCCGCAGGCTACAACTGACGGTGTGCGCAAAAACGCAGAACTAATATATATATATTATATATATGTAATGAACAATGCACAATTCCTCTGGTGTCAATAAAGGCTAAAGACACTAATAATCCCCCCAGTCAGTTCTACGCTCAACCCCTAAACTCTACAACATCATCTCATATCACCCTCAGCCATTACAGTTAAAGGGGCAACATCTGGAGGGAAGAGATTAAAGAAATCTATATACTTACCCCTCCGGCGGGCATCCTTGGCTCCAGCAGGACTGCTCATCAGAACTTCCCCTATTAACAGGCCATCACTTGAAGAAAAATATATACAATTGAACAAAAAACTATACACTTACCTCTCCGTATGTGATTCCAAGCACATTCAGCGATCAGGACTTTTGATGAGTAACTTACCTGCCCATGTAAAACATGACACAACCACTTTAAAGACGACCCGTCAGGGTGATTTGGGACACTAAACCAAATCGAAGGAATTGTGGTTTACAGTCCAAAGTTGTGCTGTTTCGTATGGTACCTAGAGAGGAGTATGATAAGACTCATGGGACTCAAGTCTGGGGTCCCTGGTGCCTGTATGTTTCTTCAAAGAGTAGCCTGCGCATGCGCAATACCTACAGGGTGCACTACAAGGGCTTCACCAGAAGACTAAGAGCAACGAGAACTATGAATAGAGGGAAGCAGAACTATTCTTGGTCTGAGGGGGCCAGACTGAGAAGACATGGACCCATAAATTGGTGTCCCAAATCATGCTATAAAGGACCTACGGGTGGTTTAGTGCCGCCCGCAAATCACCATGACCAGTTCCCTTTAAAAGCTGGGGTCCTCCAGGAACCAAATTAAGAAACAAACTCATAATAACGAAAGTGCTAGAAGTACTTACTGCTTATTGAAGAAATATGGCTGGGTACCTAACCTCTGTGAAAGGGCCTGGCAACACTGATCAACGTCATCATAGACCTGAGGGAACACAAGGAAAATCATCAGAACCGCAATGAAGAGACAGGGCCTAATAAAGGAACATCGTCAGAACCGCAATGAAGAGACAGGGCCTAATAAAGGAATGGATGATACACAACGTCATCACTCCTATGTATAGGACTGCAGTCACATGGCCATACTATAGCTATCAGCAGAAGAATAGAATATATATATTATATACATATACACATATACATATATACACATATACATACACATATATACACATATACACACATATACATATGACTTGTATGCACTTCTCTTTTTCCATAACAACCCCAAACCCCCTTTACAGTATAGGCAGAAGAGTTTACATCGGGGAATCCAGTATATCATATCTCTGAGCGTAGGATCCGTACAACATGAATGGTGATGTATTAAAACATTAGGACATGACTTATCTTCCTGCACCCACTATGGGCACAAGAGAGAACATTATGGGAGACATCAGAGTACAGACGTTCAGGAATAGCAGAAAAGGAGCCCCATTACACAGAGTTGTGTATTTTCTATTATTTAAACAGTTGTCAAAAGTTACAAATCTTATTGGTTGCTGCAAGTAATTTAAAGGGAACCTGTCAACATATTTTCGCATAAACAGCTAGTGACAGGCTAAAGAGCCCCGTTAATTAAGGGACACCATTCTTTTAGCTGAAAATTGTTTTCCCCTCACATCCATATATAATCAACTTTATCATCAACTGTATTATCCAACCTGGCATCAGAGGGGAGTGTCCTGCTCAGCCAGCCACTCCCATCTACTCCGCCCCATGTCTTATGCCTCCTCACTATTCTCCACTTCATGTTATGTAACCAGGGTGATGTCATCCAAGTTTTACGCCATTTGCATTTGCAAAATTTACCCTGTGTATGCATCTGATCACATGAAATCACAGAAGCTTCCATGGAGGATGGGAAGGAGTAGAAGTGGATGGAGACAGCTGTGAATTTATGTAATCAGATATATACATGGGGTACATTTTCCAAATGTAAAGGGTATAGGACCTTCGATGACATCAACCTGGTCACTGGAACCGGAGTCATATCTTGAATATAAAAAGAGTCAAGTATGCTAATTTACATTTCAGAAAAATGGATGTTATTAAGGTTTAGTGGCTCACTGGCAGTTAATTTTAGGTAATATGGGGAGTACTTGTAACCCTTTACTAGCATGCATTGTTGGTTTGGTGGGGTAAAATTTCGTTAACCTCATAGCCGCTGAGGCCCAGAGGGTCAGAGGATAAATCTCCCCCCAAGACTTAATTGAGAAACAAAAGCACAGTGGCTCAGTGGTTAGCATTACAGCCTTGCAACGCTGGGGACCTGGGTTCAAGTCCCAGGGTCAACATTTGCAAAGAGTGTGTGTTCTCTCCGTGTTTGCGTGGATTTCCTTTGGGTCCTCTGGTTTCCTCCCACAGAAAGCACACTGGTAGGTTGATTAAATTGTGAACCCCAATGGGGACAGGCACCAATTTGGCAAGATCTGATCAGCTCTGCGTAATCTGTGCGTGCTATATAAATAAAGGAATTATAATTAAGGAATTATTATCTCAGAGGACTAACTGCTCACAATGGAAAGAGCCATTCTTCCAAGAAAACACTGGCGCAATGGGACTAAACAAAACATCGGAATTCAATGATGAATTACTGAGGCCCCTATCCTGTAGTAATGGACTGATGAGACCATTGGGATGGAAGTCACTCCATATTAGATGGTTTTTGGCTGAATCCGTGTGCTGGGATTGGTCAGCCATACTCAAATGGCTTTTAACACAGTCTTCAAGTAGCGAGTGATGGATGAGAAGAATACTACATTATATTTTGGGGAATTTATTAAATGAATTGGAAACGACCCGATAATGGTAACCGGTATGACATCAGTTCATGTGGGTCAGAAATAATAACAGTATTAAAATTTTCCAGCCTTGGATCCATAAAAGCACTGACCTGTCGGAGGCTCTTTGCACCCCAGCCGATGGCTTTCATTTTTCTCTTAATTTCCCATTTCTTCTGCAGAACTAATATACTATTGAGGGGCCACGAGTACGGCGAACTATACCGAGGCTGCGTTATCTAGAGAACGAGAGAGAGAGAACACAAAACTCAACAATATTACATCTAAAAAACCTCTACAATCCGCTCTCTTTCCTAGAGAAAAACCCTCCACTTGCAGCGGGAAATCTCCTCTCTTCGTACATAACTTCTGGGAGATATATAGACAATAGCTCACTGCTATATTAAAATTTGCCAGATGGATTGCAAAATGTATGTGCCAGCGGAAGAAGAAGAAAAAAAATACATTGTATCAACTAATGGTATAAAACCTCAATGTTTCATTTATGAGAAGGGACCGACAATTGTGAGCAAAAGTGTTTTCTCATTAAAATTTAACCAAGATAAATGCTTGGGAGTCACTCACCTCCTCGAGTGTAGCTTCATCACACCACTGAATATACAACTGCAAGGCAAGAAATGATATCAGGGAGATCACGTAGAGAGAGGGGGCACCGGCATTTACATGGAAACGGGGGCTTTGTCTTCCAAATACCAACCAATTAAAGAGATCCCTGCACATACATAATACATGTGTGCACATCCAGCGGGACCCACGGCTCATATATATTACACAACATACACAAATAGATAAGAAAATGACTGCATTT
The DNA here is from genome assembly GCF_040894005.1 of Engystomops pustulosus. NCBI lineage: Eukaryota > Metazoa > Chordata > Amphibia > Anura > Leptodactylidae > Engystomops > Engystomops pustulosus. The sequence goes on from NC_092418.1 coordinate 88,513,585, forward strand.
ATTTCACAAAGCAAAGGAGAAACCATAGGTTGTGTATACCAGTGCTGTACCCCCAAACTGTATAGTCTGTAACCCAGATAACTCCAGGATATAAAGACTCCTAAACAGAACCATAAAACCGCTTTCTCCAAAAGACAGACCTACCCCAAATATACAGCAGACCCTAGAGGGATTTGTAGAGTACAACTGAAATCTAAAATAAATAAGCCCTGGTTACAAACTGCTATATCTTCTGAGCGCTGCTACCTAGAAACACAGTTCTGTTATCATTTTTAAGAAAAGAACCCTCTCTTTAAAGGAAACCTACCATTTCAAATGGTAGGTTTAAGCTGTAAACACCGAGCACCAGCTCAGGGTGAGCTGGTGCCGGTGCTTAGCTTCGTTAGTGTTAAAACCGCGGTATCGCGGTTTTAACACTTTTTAAACTTTATAGCATAAACTGCTTCGGCGCTGCGTGCGCACGATCGTGCGCGCGCCTACATAGGAAATGCCGCAGACGTTGCGCGCGCACGGTCGCGCGCAGCGCCGAAGCGGCTTCTGCTATAAAGTTTAAAAAGTGTTAAAACCGCGATACCGCGGTTTTAACACTAACGAAACTAAGCACCGGCACCAGCTCACCCTGAGCTGGTGCTCGGTGTTTACAGCTTAAACCTACCATTTGAAATGGTAGGTTTCCTTTAACAACACAAAAGGATTGTTTCTGGAGTGCGATTTTCACTGAAAGCTCTCACGCTCAACTGAAAAGTTTAACTGTGGATATCTCTGGTTTGGTGGCATCTAGAAACAAAATCCTTATGCAATTTTAAAGGGGAGATTTTAAAATCTAAAAACGACAGCAGAAGTTACAGAACATAACAAGATATAGCCGATTAAAAAGTGCCCCCTCCAGTCTGTCAGCTAAAGAAGTAGGAGCTACATGGACAAGAAAGGTCCATACAAGGAAAGTGCAAATTGTTGGACATGAGGAAATTGGGGACAATGTATGTAAAGACATTAGACACACAAGAGGATTCATAGTTTGGAAAGTCATAATGATTTATTTTAAGAACATAATGATATGATTATAGTTGAATAAGGATCTATAATCTCCTCTTTCAGCTTTTTATGCCCTCAAGAAAAAAAAATGCTTTAATAATTATGCAAATGAGCCTGAGGGACTCCAGGTTCTATTAACACCTATGGAGCCCAGAGCCCCTGAGGTTCATTTGCACAATTTTAAAAAGCCTTTTTGTAAAAACCAGGGCAGAAGAAGCTAAAAGAAGAGCGGATCCTGCCAGAGGGGGAACACACCAGTATATCAGTGTGCTTGGTTTACAATCCTTCATCCTGGTAGTAGACGTCTTATTTTCAGAGCAATTTGCAATATCGCTTGTAGTTTAAAGTTCCAACATTTTTATCTATTGTTACGGATGCTGAACACAGAGCTGAAGGCGCCGGATCCTATGAACCTGCATGAGAATCTATGGAGAATCTGTGTTGACAACTTTCAAACCACAAAAGATATTGCAAGTCCCTTGGTGATCATCGATTTCTGGTCTTTGATGTGCTACATGACCCCCTTCCCGTTTAAGAAAATTTGGTCTTGTTCCTATATGGCAGCCATGTTCAGGACAGAGCCGAAAACATAGAACCGCTCACCCATCACTTGCAGGGGTATTCAGATATATAATTTTCCCTTAAGTATCTGAAAGAGTCTCCTGTGTCCTTTATTTACAGAAATCTTATATACTGGTATATAATATATGACTCCCTATTTTGGTACCTGTACTGAAGTTGTCCCCATAGACGTCACAGCAAGCTGCAATGTACATACTACTATCCCCGGAAAGCGACGTGGGATGGGGTGACTGTAAAAAATATTCCTACAAATCTATAAATTGAGACAAGCGATATTACAGATTACATAGCAGCACACGCAGAGCTGCACTGAAGCTCCCCTGTAGCGTGCGGCCCCTCAGTCCCGATAGTGAGATGTAGAGGACCAGCGCTCAGTCATTCCCAGCAGATTTAGGACAACGTGTGGAATAGCTTCACGCGTGCGACATAATCGGCTTCAGATTCGCAGACCTGATAGTTTTATGGATCATACTAATCTGTAGCACAGCGGGTGGTGGTGGGTGACAAGTGTACATAGGGAAGCTCATACGGGTACTCATGTATATACACATATACATACAGGTGCACTAGGCATAGTAAGTTTATGTATGCAATATGTTATCAATATTTTTACATAATATCATTACACAATAAGCTACACTAGAATCCAAGTATTTGGTAATACTTATTGTTGCTGTTGGTAAATTACGGTCCCCTACCACACAGCCTGTACGTTTGGTGTGTACTAGAATCGATGGAGGAACAGATGACTGACTATACAGAAATGTAGCCAATTTACATATCATTATGTTCGGATACAACTTATATGAGGTTTATGTGATCTGAAATCGATAATATGTCCCCGGGATAAATCTCTTCTATGTTAGAACAGAAGAAAAAGTTTTTAATTTGAACTTAAAGGGGTTTGTGCCAAGTCTACAAATGATCCTCTATCCATTTCTAGGACCTGTGCCGACACACCATAAGAACTGGACCTCCAAAAATCCAGAGAATTGAGGTCCTGCAGCTCCATTCGGTAATACGAGAATGTTAGAAAATGCTGATCGCAGCACTCTTGCTGTGCGCAGTGAATGTGAGTGCTAGAGATACCAGAGCGCTGTAAGCAGCAATTACTAACACTCCCATACTATTGAATAGAGTGAACCAATCAACATGACCTATTAATCTAGACCAAACAGTATAAAGAAGCACCAGGTTGATCATGAGACACAGATAAATCACTTGTTCTATAAAAATTAGGATTATTCAATCTTAAAAAAAAAAAAAAAAAAAAAAAAAAAAGGAATAATTTTAAGTTTCAACAGGTTTTGATTATTTTTTTTTTTTTAATAGGCGTTGGAGAATGTTGCTGTCCCACCAATAAACACGGCTACAATCCCCCCAGTGTAAGAGTCCCTGGCATTACACCCCGTACCTCCGCTGTCAGGAGCATGTTATTAACAAGCTCCATGTACGCTTTCATCTCTGCCTTCTGGACTTCGTCTAAGCCGTCACTAAGAGAATGGCCCTATGTGGAAAACAAGGATTAGTGCCACGTCTTATATGGACAGCTTTTTGCTTTTATTTTTCTTTGCAAACAAAAAGTAACAAAAACCTGGACACTGTTATAGATGATCAATTCCAGGAAAAGTCATTTATTTATAGTGCACCTGCAGGTGTATACTAGAGCAGAAGAAGCGGAGCAGATTGTACATAGTGTCCTACCTTCAGAAGTCTTGTTATAGAGCAGGAGAAGCTGAGCAACACACTGTCTTTAGATAATATGCATGGTCTACATAGCTCATCCTGATCTATAATATGCTACCAGCAGAAAGGACACTATGTACAGTCTACATAGCTCCTCCTGCTCTACAACATGCTACCTTTAGATTGTATGTACAGTCTACAAAACTCATCCTGATCTATAATATGCTACCAGCAGAAAGGACACTATGTACAGTCTACATAGCTCCTCCTGCTCTACAACATGCTACCTTTAGATTGTATGTACAGTCTACAAAACTCATCCTGATCTATAATATGCTACCAGCAGAAAGGACACTATGTACAGTCTACATAGCTCATCCTGCTCTACAACATGCTACCTTTAGATTGTATGTACAGTCTACAAAACTCATCCTGATCTAGAACATCCCACCAGCAGATAGGACACTATGTACAATCTGCTCAGCTCCTTCTGCTCTACAACATGCTGAAAGCAGATAGGACAGTATGTAGAGTCTACATAGTTCCACCTGCTCTATAACATGCTGCCTGCAGATAGAACTGTATTTACATGGTAAAAAGTATCTGATACCATGTAGAGCATATAAATAATACAATATGAACCAACGCGGGAAGGGAAGCTCGGGATTAAGAAATTTAGAAGACCGTCCTTTATCCAGACCATATTTCCTATGACTCTATGATATATTTATGACCATCTTCTAGGTGGGGGTCTTTTTAAAGAAGAGCTTCACATCAAATTTACGGTGGTTGTCACAAAGAGGATTTCACTGTAGAAGGAAAAACTGTAAGACAATACAGTGACCCCCCTGCAGAAGACCACCTCTTTGAGAAGACCCTCCCTTTCCCAGACCAAAGTGCCCGGGCCAGATTTTCATTTCCACCATATATTATTCATATTATTCTTCTTCTTTGAGAAGACACCCTCGCCCCACCCTCACCCCCCAAAAAACCATTTCATCAACACCTGGCCAAGAAGCATTTCCCCAATTCCACCATAGACATGCATGCTCGGATAATTATTGTAATGTCCTTTGTTCGAATTCTTACCTTGGCTTTTACAAATTGTACTATTGGTCCCAATTCAGATACTACTTGATTCCCAACATGAATAAAAGGCACTTTACCTGCAGGATATACAAGAGTGTACACAAGAATCATCACCGAGACACGATGTAGAAAGGAGACACACAACAACTTTGTTAAATTTTAAAAAGGGAAAAAAAAAAATCACTAGCATATACAGTATATTAATAAAAAAAAAAAAAAAAAAGAGATCACAGAACATAGCGATTTACAGTAGAGGACTTCATACAGGCCTGGCCATCAGAGATATATAAAGACCATCAGCACTTTTCTGCACTGTCCCATGTAAAACATATGGAAATTAACATAAGGATTGAGTCCCCCATTTACACTGCATATTGTTGGTTGCACTTCCCCAATTGCCCTTTGATTAATTTTGGATCAATATTAAAAAAGGCAACTAGTTGGGCGATCGCTGCTATGCTCATAGAGGGCAATGTTCAGAAATGTGAATTTATCAGCCTAAACATCATCATGTAAAAGGTTCTTGACTGGTATAACATGGACTCTGTTCACATTAGCACATTTTACAGTTATAATCAGTTATAGGACCATTAAAAATCTATGATATCCATTGGTCGATTTTGGCAAGTTGTTATAGTACGGGCGCAACCATCAATTGGATACCGAAGGATGATGAGTAGACATGAGTGGACCCGACATTCAAGTTTGGGTTCAGCCGCTTGACCCAGACATATTGCCGGATCGGTGGCCCGAACAGCCAATCCCGCAACTAGCTCATAGGGACTCCTGGCAAATCAACTTTAATAATGAGTTGATGATGTTCTGATGCGTTGAATGATGTCCCATACAGTCTGCCAAGATGGAGATTCCTGATAATCACCACCTTCCAAATGAAGTGTACTACAATTTATTTGAAGGCCCATCAAGAGTTGAGTCCAATACCAAAGTGCATTGAAAAATTTTTTATACGCCAATGACTTTTTTTTTTGTTTGTTTTGCAGTGTTCCTTCCCAAGTATCTTCATCTCAATCAAGGACTGTGGACCAGCAGCTCCCTTGATGTAGTCAATATTCATTATTACTACCATTGTGGTGCCTAGATAAACCAACTAGTAAAGTTGCACTCCCTACACTAGAGAATAAGGAGAGCGGGTCGACTCCGGTTGTCCGTACATATAAGATAGGGAGCCTTGTATAGGAGACAACCTTTTACGGTGTAGCCATTTCCTATCTAGGCCCTAGAAGACAAATAGCCACACAAAGTCCCTCCAGATATCAGCTGATCCCTAGGAATTAGACCTTGTGGACCATCTGAATCCGGTAGCCAATGTCCTCCAGCTTGGACATCTGAACTAAAACGTATGTCCTCTTGGCAATCTAAAAAAAAAAATTAATTTGTAGCTATGTTTTTGAATATAGTTGGACAATTATTCTAACTAAATGTTCTGAAGAACAGGACGACAATGTAGCATCAGAAGAACACACAAAGTTCATAAAGACGTCATCCTTGGCAGATCCTCCATGAAATTTCCATGGTATTTTAGAAATCTGTGACAGTAGGGCTCTCAAAAACTTTACTTTTTCCCCTCTACCATACGGATGGAGTACAATGATTTCACAGCCAGAGGAGGAAGGATTACCATACGAAGCTGGTAGAAAAATGTGTAGTTCCCTGTGGCTTCACATGATACTTAGAGGTTTTCGAGTGTTCTTCACCAAATGTTCCCCTCAAGCACATGCAGGAAACCTGCTGTTAGACCTGGTTCACACAAAGTTCATGCTAACAGCAGGCTCTGTCATGGTCCCTTTCAACAGATTCCCTCTTCTCTTGCTCACAGTCAGCCTAAGGGTAATGGATGAGGTGCATGGCACCAACAAAGACCTCATCTGCATCCATACCCTAAGTGTATTACAAAGGGAATGAAGGGCTTTTTGAACTGCAAGGAGTCAAAGGTTTCATTCACACTGTACTGCCATGTTGCTGCTGGACAGATCTTTTCAAATTCTGGCATCCATATTCAACATTGGAAACCGCCCATACATTCTTCTACTGGAGGGAAGAGACGTGGCGTATCGAAAACACCCTCAATAGCTCAGAAAAAGGGGGTGACAATCTCAGGCGCTTTCATTTTAGCAATCTCATAGGCTCCCCCTTATCATGCAATGGACAATACCACCTGCCAATCTCGTTGGAAAAAATCCCAAAGAAATTTTTTTTTTTTAAAAATGAGAAGAAATTCACTTGAGAACGTAATTTTATAAAACTCATCCTTTTCAAAGAAAGCATCAAGATGCAGGATGAACATGGAGCTTTATCATCTCCCACCTCTCAACAACAATTCTCTTATTGCTGCACACTGCTTCATGATAGACATTGAGACGTTGAGAATGAAGGATCTCGTGCCTCAGTGATGACACTGGTAGCTAATAAATTATAAAACTGCACTCCTGTTGTGATGTCCATGCCAACGAGGAGCTTCGCAGACATCTCAATAGGCAACGAGTGTCCTACAGAAGAGTCAGATGTTGGGTTTACCTTCCCAGTAGGCTAACAAGACCTAAAAAAAGTGACAGCCAATCTGGAGTCAATATCATGAATGGTCTTGCATTTTAGAAGGAACCTCAACTATTTCCACCCGTAAAAAAAAATGTATGCCTAGAGAGCCGGCGCCGAGCTGCTAGGGATTCATTCAGCGCTGAGTTTATTACTTAAGCATCTTCCCCCAACTTCAGACTGGAGTCTCCAGAAATTGCATTATGAACACTTCTTCTGGTGACAAGTGCATGTAGAGAGTTGCAGTATCACAACAAATGGGGGGGGGGGGGGGACAAAGGTGCCTGTGCCAACACCTATAATATGAGGGTTTCCAAGGCAAATATCCAATCCATATCAAAGGCAAACCAAAGCCAGGAGTCAGATATCATTTAGCCATCAAACAAAGTCCTCACAGGAGATGATCACCTGCTACTTAGTTTACGCAGATCTTGCTTTATGGCTGGTTTTTTAACTTGGTTTCCCTAGTGATAGTCAGAGTCATACCCCCATCTCATGATTGGTCCTTGGTACTGCTTTCCCCAGCTCTCTCCAGCACCACCTCCTCTGATTGGCTGCTAGGTATAAACAGGAAGTCATTCCATTCCGGGGCGGATTTCAAATATCTTGACGTACGTTATATTATAACATAAAGATGACTCAACTACCAGAGAGAGAAGCAGTTATTGGGTAACGTTTTTTGCATGTACCGGGGGGTTAATAAGGCCTGGTAGTGGAGCCTGGAGGATTCTTTTCTACCAATTTATCTCAATATTCATAAAAATTTAAATAAGAGGAATATTTTAGGATCTCTGTGATGAGATTCTATACACAGACGTGTGAACATTAATGAAAACCACAACCTAAAACCTACACAAGAGAGTGAAATAAATCGCTGATGTAAAAGTGACCATTTGTAGGTTTTTCCCAATCCGTCGTCCAGTATAGTATTGGCACAAAGGCCGATGTCTCCCGCTGTACTAACCGCTTTCCAATACTATACTGAAGCATTTGGCCTCAGCAGCCTTAATAACTCTTCCTCCGTTTCCTCGCTCAAGCTTTCCATTAGTTTCTCTATCAATTGATGCGTAGAGAAAAGTCAGCTCAGCACCTTCCCCCCGGAGATCAATATTCTCTTTATTGTAACACCTACAACAGCCGTAGAGTGGTTATTATTTTTAGATATTTTCTGGATATGCAGAGCCATCAAAGCTCCATTTCTAATGCGTTTCTCTTCTGCCCATTGGCGCAGCGGTCAGCAGAGCACACATGGGGTCGGGGCGATATTCTCCCTTCTCCATACTTTAAGGAACATCTACCAGCACATATAGGGGTGGTAGACAGTCACCGAATACATGCTTGTTACCTAAGGGGTGATTGGGGAGTACTTCTGCCCAGTTCCGGCACGTTTGCTACTCCGAAATATAGACTCTATAACTGTATGAGTCAGAGGCACTCACCTCTCTGCTAGTCGAGCCCCTCCTGGCTCCGTCGGGAAGATAATTTATCATGCAAAGTCTGATAGAATTGTGTTGTACATCGTTCTAGATGATGTTTCTTTCATGGCCTTAAGTGATAGCCTCACCCAGAAAATTTACTTTGAAGTGATATGCAAATTGGTTTTATGAAGTCAAGGAGGCGGAGAGTTTAGCACTGAAGTCAAGCTTTCCCTGCCTTAAAATGCCCCATTCACTAATCGGTGGTCCCGTGTCCAGGGACATCATTGATCAGATCTCCTGAAGTCTGGTGCACGATGTCAATCACATGGGAGGAAGTGTTCAGAGGCAGGGAGAGCTTGACTTCAGTGCTGAACTCTGACTCCTGACTTTATACATCTAACTTCAAAGTTGATTTTCTGGGTGATGCCACCAAGCGGGATAATGAGAGAAACATTATCTAGAAACCACTCAGGTGCTTGACTACATACTGGTTCATTAGGCTAATCTCTGATGACAGGTTCCCTTTAAAACAAAACCGTGTCAAAATACATGGTCATATTTTTTTTCAGTATTTGTAAACCCTAAAGTTACCAACGTGTCAAGCACTAAGCCTAAAAGGATGTTTAACCATAACACGTAACTGGAGTACAGCTGCCTAGTGCAAGCGTAAAAGGGCAAAAAAAAAATAGCAATAGCAAATTTTTTTGGTCATGCAAATTTATTTATTTTTTTCATAAAGGTCACTTTCCAATATTGCACCGATTTCACACAGTTATAAAGGCCAAATTTGTCGGAACTCACTTGGGTCCATCCTTATAAGGGAAATCCACCACCAAAATCCATCATGATAAACCAGGGACACTTACTCATAGATCCAGGCACCGTGACTGACTATTTATATTTGTTATCCATGGCCTCCTCCCTTCTAAAATCAACTTTTAAAATGCGGCTAATAAGCCAAAGTGGCTGTGGGGGGGGGGGGGGGGATGTGTTACCAGAGCGCCTCCATTCTGTAGCTTCTTAGGCTGTTACACTGTGTCCCCTCCTCTGCGCACTATAATCTCACACAGTGGGAGGGTGCATCTTCTGACTAGCATAACTGTAAAAGTTGATTTTAGAAAGAAGGAGGCCATCCATCGCCTGGATCTAGTGTCCCTGGTTTATCATGCTGGATTTTGATGGTAGATTTTCTTTAAATTTGAGGATGGCAACGACTCCCAATGTTCCTTTCTCCGGGTTCAAGTCAAGGAATCTGGTCAAGAATATGTGTACTCGCAATGTAACCCATTCAAATCAATATGAGTCATCAGTATCATGAAACGGATCGGTCCCAGCAGTCGTGTTTTGTTATAAATGGAACCCATGGTGCTAGTGTGAACAAAGCCCAAAATGTATCACTGAGTATCTAATGATATTAGCAGTGATTTTTTTTTCTGTATTCCTACATAACATATTTTCTCCGACACAAACTGGATATTTTCAATTTGCCTGAGCGGTAATATGATGATTTGCAGCATTAGTTAGGGAAGGTGACTTTAGCGTTGTCGTGCAGCACATGTAAGTGGCCGCAGGCTTATACTGTAGTACTGTAGCGGCATACAGAAATGTGCCGCTCTTACAGGTGAGCGTAATATGCCCAGATTTATCATTTTTATAGCCCTTTCAAGCACTGAGAATTACAAGTTGTAGGAAGAAAAATCAGAGTGCGGAGTAATGCGGATATATTTATGACCGGGAGGCTCGCGGGGAGTTGCTAGGGAGCGTCTTCAATGAATACCATGCTTACCAGATGGAGACATATATTCAGCGTTTGCCCTACAAACCACCTGGACTGGCAGATTGCACATTCGTAAGAAGGCCTGAAAGACATCGAAAAACAGAAATAGACCATTTGTTGGCTGATGGCAACAAGAAGGAAAAGAACACATATCAAAAGACAATATTGAGCGGATCATTAAGCACAATTATCAAGATTTCAGGCCTCGGATTTGTACCAGAAGGAAAAATCCTGAAGAACGGCAAGTCTGTCCATATTGGAGGAAGACAGGGAAGACAGAAGTCCTGAGCTGTTTGTACAATGTTTTCTCTCTAGAGATTCAGAATAAACAGAGAGGAGCTGCTCGTTTTGGGTAAATTTCAAGGAAATGCCAAGATGTTTGGTTTCGAAAAGATTTACAATATATAGTGGAGGAAATGGCCACAAAATTCGCTTTAACAACTAGTAAATCTATACTAGTCTACAAGCAGTTTCTACAAGTGGTTACCAAGCTGGACAGACAAGTCCCCCCCCCCCCCCATATACATATGGGGAACAGACATTGCTAGACACCTCTGGTTGCGGAAGTACTAGGGATGTACAACTCCTGATGCCCAATTCTTCCTTCTTCCAACGTCTACCATCAGTGGAAAGCCAGGACTACCCCATACACATTAGAAAAATCGGTGAATTTTACCAAAATTGGTAGATTTGGGGGTTTATGGAATAATGAGAACCTATTCTTTGAGGATGGGCTTGCTTAGGGGGTACCTGGTGTCAAACCCTGCAATCTTAGAGTTATGAAAACTGTTATTTAAAAAGAGTTATCTAACACCTTGCTCTAATATTCATTCGAACCTCCCACTCATCTCCAGGACTTCACCCAAGCTGCAACAATTCTCTAGAATAGCCTACCAGTAAAGCTTCTAAAACATCCTTAAAACCCATCTCTTCAGGCAGGTCCATCACATCCCCAATCTGCATGTAACCAACTCTCTTTTCCTAACCACCTGTGTATTCCAATTCTTCAGTATTGGTGGGGTCTGACATGTGGTACAACCATCGTTCAGTTTTTGGGCGCATGCCCATCATTATACTGGCACTGCTGTCACTACCTGGGCGTGGAATGTCACCTTCATTAGTTTAGACCAAATAAAAAGTTAAATGGTGACATTATTCCGTATATAGCATCACCATATTGCAAAGCAATGGACAAACTATTCCAAAATACACGAACTGTCAGTCAGTCAGATTAGTTCCTATTACCTATAGGGATCAATCCATCATCCCAATTTTAGACACCATCTCTAATGAGAAGCCACTTGACCTATTGGCTTGTTTTTAATGTGTGGGAGGAAAACTACACACACAAAACCTCAGGCAAATGTAGTGTGGAGCTAAGGTTGGTCACAAAAGGTCAAGCTACAAATTTCAAGAGGTGCTAACTAACATGTACTACCACCTATCCAGGATATACTGAGGTCTCCAAATTCACCAAAAAAATTACATCACACTAACATTATCAAAAAGGGTTTAAGAAAATAAATAAATAAATAAATAATAGGCCATCATGACCAATGACACAGCTATACTAAACAAATGATGATAAAAAACAAGGACCACCACCACACCATGGATGGTTCAGGAGGAAGATCTGACAGGTAACCAGGCTACCTGCAACGTTTTACAATATTAGGTTGAAAAGTTATATGCTACAATGATAACTTTCACTAAGGAAACCAATACAACCACCCACAGAACACAAAAGTTGTTCTGTAAAGGGGTTTGGAGGATAGGTCATCTGTTTCCGAATGCAGGTGCCATTTACTTGAAGACGGGCAGAGCTGTGGGGGCGCCCACCGACCGGCAGAGCTGTGGGGGCGCCCACCGACCGGCAGAGCTGTGGGGGCGCCCACCGACCGGCAGAGCTGTGGGGGCGCCCACCGACCGGCAGAGCTGTGGGGGCGCCCACCGACCGGCAGAGCTGTGGGGGCGCCCACCGACCGGCAGAGCTGTGGGGGCGCCCACCGACCGGCAGAGCTGTGGGGGCGCCCACCGACCGGCAGAGCTGTGGGGGCGCCCACCGACCGGCAGAGCTGTGGGGGCGCCCACCGACCGGCAGAGCTGTGGGGGCGCCCACCGACCGGCAGAGCTGTGGGGGCGCCCACCGACCGGCAGAGCTGTGGGGGCGCCCACCAATTGTTAGAGCTGCTTGGACCCACCAATTGGAAGAGGTGATTGGACCCCCACCACATACTGATAACCCATCCATAGAATTAAAAGTTGATAAAAGGGGCAAGAATCCCGTTTAAATCCCTCATTATCAGTGTTACTTGTACGATACTGCAACACAGAGATGGAAATCACACACCATTACTGCAGAGCCATTTACTGCAAGCAAAAAATAAAATTAAAAAAAAAAAAATCAATTTAAAGGTTTAAAAAAAAAAAAAAAAAATCTAGCATGTAACATGTAAGTGCAGCGCTGTACGTTCCTTCCCTTACCATCTAGGACGGTTGTATCACACACTTGCAAATCAAATCTTCCTCTCTGCCTCGCATGGAATGATTTATGGAAAATTAATACCCGGCCTATAAGTGAAGTCTCGCCTGTGTCCGAATATTGTGCTGCGCATCACGTGGGGCTTTAGCGATGGCTCAGGAGACACTGTGTCTGCATTACAGTGGGGTCTGTGCCGATGATCTAAGGGCTTTCAGACTTCTACTTATCAAAGAATGGATAATAGAGTCAGACAGCGGAGAAATGACAAAACTCTGCCTGCGCAGCCAAAAGGAAGTCAAGCAAAATAGATTCTTGGGAACGGATTTAACACTTTGTCTCAATAGCCATTAGTTATTTAACATTCACTCTGCCGGTTTAAAATGTCGGAGAATCTGATATCGAGACCACAGAGACATTCATAAAAGGGAGGAGATGTGCATTTATAGAACTCAGCCACAATGGGTTAATACACTGTGCACATCACTTTAAAGGGGTGGACCGAATTTAAAAATGAGTATAAAGAAGACAAAAAAAAAAAAAAAAACTTTTATCCGCCGGTAGAGATGAGCGGACCCCTTGGGTTTGGCAGCCCGACCTGAACGCGTTTCCGGATTGGCCAATCGTAGTCATGGCTAGCTGTTAGGTGCATTCATTCTGCTATTCAGCCGCCAATCCAACAATACGTCTGGGTCAGACTAAAACCGGGGACATTGGGTCCACTCATGTCTATCCATCGATCCTGCGGTCACGGCCAGTCTTTGTTTACATGTCCTGCAGTGATTAGGTCACGTACACCCAAGTAATTCTGTAGGAATTTCACAGCACTCCTTATTGTTTTATGGTGCCAAACTAGTGGCCCAACCCCCAATATGTGCAACCTACACGTGGGTCAGCAATATTAAAGAGATTTTCCAGAATATTGATAACCGATTCACCATTCTGGAAAGCCCATCTAACTTTTAATTATAGGTCTAATACTTATACACACACACTATATACAGATAGTCCTCGGGTTACATACCAGATAGGTTCCATAGGTTTGTTCTTAAGTTGAATTTGTATGCAAGTCGAAACTGTATATTTTATAATTGTAGATCCAGACAAAAATATTTTTCTCCCAGTGACAATTGGAGTTTCAACATTTTTTGCTGTAATGGGACCAAGGATTATCAATAAAGCTTCATTCCAGACACCTTACAGCTGGTCAGTGCAGCCTGGGACTATAGTAACATCCAGAGAGCTTCACCAGAGGTCACAGGGGGCAGAGGGGTCCATCTGTAACTAGGGGTCATCTGCAAGTCGGGTGTCCTTAAGTAGGGGACCTCCTGTACTGTATATAATTAATTCCTATGGAGAACTTATCCTCTGCCTCTCCTTTGTTAATCTCCCAGAAAGTTTTAAATAAACTGGCAACTGGGTGGTAACCATTGAGAAGGTGCTTCTGCACATTACAGCACTGTCCAATCAGTGCTGACAGATGCATACTAGTGACACGCCCTCTTGACAAGAGAAAAGCAAATGGCCAGTTGTCAATTTCTTCATAACTATTCAATTACAACAACAATAACAAGGTAAAGAGCAAAGACTTATGAGAATTGTTATTTCATGAGGAATAATAATAATTCTTTATTTATATAGTGCACACAGATTACGCAGCGCTGCACAAAGCATGACAAATTGGTCCCTGTCCCCATGGGGCTCACAATCTAAAATGTGGGACTTCACTACAATAGGGATCTAAGATAATTCTGTTCTTTAATTTGAACATACAACTCAAGTCTCTAGGACTTCTCCCGAGCTTCACCAATTCTCTGTAGTGCCCTACCCCGGACTACCGGGCTAATACCCAACTTCAAAAATCCATCTCTTTAGTTTCCCATGAAACTTCAACCCTCTTCACTTACCTCCACAGTGTACACCACCCACCTATTATCCTGCAAGCACTAGACGCATGAGTTTGCTTATGTACTTTATCATCCCTACTGAATAAGGATAGTGATGATCAAAGAGAGCGGCATCCCTTATGAATGGCAGAGATATATGGTATATGTGGAGGTTGAGGAACTTGTAGTAGATGCCGACAGATGCCGCCGAATAGAGACGTCAGGCTAATTGGAAAAGTATCCTTCTTACCCTTTGAGTGCGTCTTTACGTGATTGTTTTACCTCCATGACCTTGACCGGGGCCTTATGAATCATTAAGAGCTTCTTCCGACATTGCAGAACTTATTTCTCAACATGTTCTCCCCCCCAACACGAAGCTTCCTGCTGTTTCCATACTGAGAAGACGATTTGTTGACACTAGATTTCACTGGGATAATGTTACTGATGGAAATGTCTATAGTCATCAACAAACACCAGAATAACAGAAGGCGGCGGCTGCTAAAGAGCCAACGCCGGGGGTTCTGCGACAATCCCCAAATACATTTGGTTACAATTATCATTAGGTTATTAAATTAAAAATGAATAAACTCAATGTTCTATTCCACCATCGACAGTGCGGCAGTACTTCAATGTTGCGCTCAAAACCGCGATGTGACCGACTTGGAGGCCAGTTATTCAGCCACTCAAATTTGCCCTAAACGCGCCTCTATATGATTATTGGCCAGGGTCTGCTACCACAAGTTATTGATAACTCTGGGTTGCATCAGGACTTGTGACAGCTTTAGGTCTAGGCGCAATGCTGGAAATAGTGGCAGTACATGAGGGTCGAAACGTAAACGTGTAATAGGACACTGGGACAGGGACAATTTCTACCGTCTCGTAGCAGATTACCGCTGCTCCCCCCCAATCAGTCAGGATTTGCTTGTGTCGGTGGAGCGGAGGTCAACCTATGCAAAGGTTGATTTCAGCAATTACCATCCGCAGCAATAATTGACGTGCTGTGGATTCTCACCCTGCTGTGTAAATTATTTAACACTATGGGGTAGTTTTGGCAGCAGGTAGATGGGAGCAGTATGAATCCCTCCCACTATGCTGCTAATGTGAATCCCGACATGTGTCCCTGGTCTAACGCCGTTTAAGACAACATCCCATCCCATTCACCTGGAGCTTCCGAAACTACAGCGACTCTTACAAAGACATAATGGAAAAATTTTAGGGAGTTTAGAAAGCTGGATACTATACACAGGGCTGTGAGAGGCAAGTGCTGAGATTGCAGAACCCACTTTCTGAAAACTTTAATTCTCTTTAAAAGTAACCTACCATCAAAATCCACTATAATAAACCAGGGACAATCATAGATCTTATCCATGGCCCCCTTCCTTCAAAAATCAACATTAACAATTACGCTAATGAGTCTAAAGCACCTAAATAGTTTCCCAGGATGTTACACTGTGCAGGAGCATTTCCCCCTGACACTCTTTGTTAAACCTGTCTCTGCTGCAGTGAGATTACATCAGGCAGAGGGAGGGGGGAAGTGCGTGCCTGTGAAGCTGAAGCACAGAGGGGCTCTGGTAATGCCCCACTGAGCACTTCTGGCTCATTAGCATAATTTAATATGAAAAGAGGAGGCCATGGATAAGATTATGTGCCACCGGTTTATTGTGACAGATTTCCATGGAAAATTTCCTTTAATAAAAGGACTAGTGTAAATAAGTGTAAAAACAGGCACAGCACAAGTTTTAATAATAATAATACTACCTTTATTTATATAGTGCATTTATATTATGCGCAGCACAGATCTTGCCAAATCAGTCCCTGTCCTCAATGGGGCTCACAATCTAATCAACCTACCAGTATGTTTTGGAGTTTGGGAGGAAACCGAAGGACCTGGAGGAAACCCACGCAAGCACGGAGAGAACATACAAACTCTTTGCAAACCCAGGTCCCCAGCGCTGCAAGGCTGTAATGCTTACTACTAAGCCACCGTTCCATCTCTTGACACAAATGCAAGCTAATGACACCATACGCATACCTAAAGTGCAACTTGCAACATATACTGAAAATCCCCCATCCGAAAATACACGACACCAGTGTGCCTTCCACAGATGGCCCTTTCTGACTACATGGCACAGTCATGGCACACGATGTAGCTGCAATTATTGCCAAACAAGAAAAGTTTCCATGAATTTGGATAATAGCTTTTTGTGGTGGCCACTAGTTTTGAAACATGCAATAACATGCAAAGATAAAACTAAGAATAAAAACCTTAAAACTCACGGAAGAACAGCATACAAAGTTATAAAAAAAAGTAGCCAGATGACTATCCTCCATCCATTCCTTAATACCACAGTGGAACAGCTGGAAGGATCCTTGAAATTTGGACCACATCCTAACGAGAGGAACGACTCTAAAATGTGTTACTTTAAATGAGTCCCGATATTAGAAACTCGTGCCAACGCATACACATTCAATGTTAATTACCGCCTTGTTTGGGTTCACTTACGGCTCTTCCTCACAAACAGATGGACAGATGGAATAGTCAGTGTACACAACTGGTAATGATGTGACAAGATACATGAAGTATAGAGTACAGGGAAGCTACAACTATGAAAGTCATCAATGTGACCCAGGCTGAAGCCCAAAAAATGCTGGGCTCCAGTACACTCACATTACATCTAACACGCCAGATGCCTCCAAAACTTAAAGGAGCCCTTGTTAACACTTCCTTTAAAGAGGGGGTCTCAGCATCCTCTAGCATTAACAAGTTAAAGAACCCAGGCCAAAATTTTTAGCTAAAAGAAGGGTATTATTTAAGAGTTTTATGGGAACCTGTCACTAGCTAAATCTGTGAAAAATATGGTGACGGGTTCCCTTTAATTCTGCATCAAAACTATGGAAATATAGATTAGACTTGATGAACCAATTTCAATTTACTAACTATATATTAATTTCTTACCAAAAAAACGGCAGAATGCCGTTAATTGATCATTATCAAGTGTGACCACCTCAATAAAAGCAGAGGTTTTGACTGTTTTTTGGTCTACAAATCAACAGAATGGCTGAAAAAGAGAAGAATGAAGATGTTGCAATAGTGCAAACCTTGACCCAAGTTAGATTTTATGGTGGGGTCTTATAAGCTGTGTATTACCTAATAAACTAATGCAAATGTTGTAAAGAAGAGTGGGTAAAACGTTACGCAGAAAGCAATAAGAGACTGATAAAGTCATAGAGAAATACAAGTTATAGTTGCAAAAGATACAACATATTAATCCTAGTGGAGGCTTAGTTTTTACACGTGGATATAACATTTTATCTTAATTGTTTACTTAGGTGTTTTTTGGTGAACAAATCCACTTCCTTAAATAACTAATAACAGAGTGCAGCCTCAGTTTTATATATGATTTCTGCCTGTGAGAGTCATGTACCTGGTTTTGGTTCTGTACCATGGTGCTAGGGCCGGGCGGATAGTCAAATTAGGTTAATTCACCAATGCAGATTCAGGTTTGCAGCTACGCAAGTGCTCTCGGCAGGTTTTTCAACCTGAAGAGCTTTCTGCTAACTGTTACTCAGCTCCTCCCCTCTGATCTGAGTGACTACAATAAGTATCCAACCAAAATCCTGATACAGCTCCTACTGGTAACAGAGGGCAGGGCTGTGGAGAAGCACAGTGCAGGAAACAGAAAGCTCTTCAGGCTGAAGGAGCCGCACAGAGGTCCTTCTCTTTTCACAGTCCTGTCACTACCAAGAATAACCACAACGGTACGACTACACCTAACACTGCATCTTTGTATGGTCAAAACTGGAAATAGACCACAGCCAGAAGTTAATTTTTCTTTTTAGGCATATACATACATATATTTATATTTGGTATGTATTGGAGTCTGACATCAAGTCAGTGACATGTTTTAAAGGTAGGTGTGTAGGTGTGTGTGTAGGTGTGTGTGTAGGTGTGTTCATACACCCAAAAATCAGCCTCTATCCCCTGATAAAACATGTCACTGCCTTGGTGTCACACCTTGTAAATACATATCACAATCCTTTTTTTCCCTGTGATATCCAAAGCCTTTAATTCCAATCAGGTAATTGTGGCCTCTATACTTTACCACAACGAGGGGTCTTAATTATGTTTGTGTCGATTTTCAGCAAAATAATTTCTTTTATACCTGCGAATTGAATTTATAGGAAAGTCACATTCAGTTTGAGAAACAATTTATTTTGTGGCCGCGCTGAACACTTCAGTAATGATATAATATAATTGGTGCAGGATTTGGGAAGAGTAAATTCACTTGTGGCACAGGGGAGGTGCGGAAGATAAATGAAGATGCTTTTCATTTAGCTGTAATTTCATCTGAGGCCTCTATGAGAGATGGTCGCCCTCACAGAGGAGAGCTGGAGATCCACTGCGGGTGCAGGACATGTCCTATCCTCACCAAGGCATCACTTACACAGATTTACTGGGATCTAACTTATACATAAACCGGCCGTATTAATGTGGGAATTTTTTTAGCATCTGTTAATTTTTTGGGGGGAGGTTTGTGATTGATGAGCCATGAAATCAAAAACACAAGTCGACTTAATCACATTCAGACCGAGATGTGGAAGTTCTTCTACTAACCCAGATCTGACAATTGCTTCCCAGCTACGAGCAAGGCCCCGTCCTGTCATCAGCCGCTTCATATACCAGGGATAGGTACGAGCCGGCACATGATGAAACACTATGGACGCCATACAATCCCCCATTTGAAGGCATCTGCTTTTGATGGAGGTCAATGCCCAGGATTTTACACTTTAAAGTTTAGATCACCAAACAAAAATATAGATGGGTAGTGACAGGGACTCCGAGTGCTCGGAAGGATGTTGACAGACAAATCCGTGTAAGACCGTTCACACCGTCTAGTCTACCTTTGCCCCTTCTGTGCATCTCACTAGTTTACACCCCCCCAAACAAAGGGCCAAAAAGGGGCTTAATTTTGCCGCATGTGTGGCCTTTAGCCATTCTGGGGGTAAAAGTTTCTAAAGTCTTAAACCCTTCAAGGGATTTTCCCCATCTAGATTATTAAAGATTAGGGAGGAGGGGATCACGGAGAATACTCGGGATTGCCAAGAACACTTACCCACACAATCGCCGTTACCTTTTAAATTGCAGTGGCGCGTACCCCCACCATTTTCCCAAGGATCGTCGCTTCCCAAGACATCATCGTTACATAGTTCATAAAGTTGGTGGAAAAAAAAACAAAAAAACAAATGTCCATAAAGTTTAACTAAGGAAGGGAAAGGATCAGATGATGAAGGGATTTAGAGTAAACAATTCTATAGAACATAATTGTCAATGTTATGTAGAGGTAAAAAGGCATATAGACCCTTCTTGAAGCTCTCTGCTGTCCCTGCTGTGACCAGCGCCTGAGGCAGGCTATTCCACAGATTTCCTGGTATTACAGTAAAAAAGCCCTGGCGCCTCTGGTGATTAAACCTTGTTTTCTCCAGACGCAGACAGCGCCCCCTCGCCCTTTTTGTTTCAATTTGATTTAACCTATTTGTTTCAACTTTCCACCATATTTTTTGTTTGGACCGTTCATATATTTATAGAAATTAATCATGTCATCTCTTTTTGAGATTAAATACCACAACCCAGACCAAATGGGATCTGGAATGGCATATTCCAGATAAGGCCGAACCAATGGCTTGTAATACTTCTTTTGATACATGACAAGATCATGCTTAAGAGGCACCTGATTAAATAACAGCTTGTAATGTCGATTATTGATCTACTAGTCACACAGGTCCTTCTCAATAAGGCACTCTCCCAGATTTACTCTCCCAAAAGACATATGTTGTCTGTGGATTATTAGCCCCCAGGTGCATAACCTTACATTTATCCAGATTGAAACATTTGCCAAGTGGATGACCGAACACTCAGTTTGTCCAAGTCACCCTGCAGTCTATGAACATCCTCCATAGACTGTATTACACGACACAGCTTGTCCTACTCCCATCCTCCATAGACTGTATTACACTACACAGCTTGTACTACTACTCCCATCCTCCATAGACTGTATTACACTACACAGCTTGTACTACTCCCATCCTCCATAGACTGTATAACACTACACAGCTTGTGCTACTCCCATCCTCCATAGACTGTATTACACTACACAGCTTGTACTACTCCCATCCTCCATAGACTGTATAACACTACACAGCTTGTGCTACTCCCATCCTCCATAGACTGTATAACACTACACAGCTTGTGCTACTCCCATCCTCCATAGACTGTATTACACTACACAGCTTGTACTACTCCCATCCTCCATAGACTGTATAACACTACACAGCTTGTACTACTACTCCCATCCTCCATAGACTGTATTACACTACACAGCTTGTACTACTCCCATCCTCCATAGACTGTATAACACTACACAGCTTGTGCTACTCCCATCCTCCATAGACTGTATTACACTACACAGCTTGTGCTACTCCCATCCTCCATAGACTGTATTACACTACACAGCTTGTCCTACTCCCATCCTCCATAGACTGTATTACACTACACAGCTTGTACTACTACTCCCATCCTCCATAGACTGTATTACACTACACAGCTTGTACTACTCCCATCCTCCATAGACTGTATAACACTACACAGCTTGTGCTACTCCCATCCTCCATAGACTGTATTACACTACACAGCTTGTACTACTCCCATCCTCCATAGACTGTATAACACTACACAGCTTGTGCTACTCCCATCCTCCATAGACTGTATAACACTACACAGCTTGTGCTACTCCCATCCTCCATAGACTGTATTACACTACACAGCTTGTACTACTCCCATCCTCCATAGACTGTATAACACTACACAGCTTGTGCTACTCCCATCCTCCATAGACTGTATTACACTACACAGCTTGTCCTACTCCCATCCTCCATAGACTGTATTACACTACACAGCTTGTACTGCTCCCATCCTCCATAGACTGTATTACACTACACAGCTTGTACTACTCCCATCCTCCATGGACTGTACTACACTACACAGCTTGTACTACTCCCATCCTCCATAGACTGTATTACACTACACAGCTTGTACTACTCCCATCCTCCATAGACTGTATTACACTACACAGCTTGTACTACTCCCATCCTCCATAGACTGTATTACACTACACAGCTTGTACTACTACTCCCATCCTCCATAGACTGTATTACACTACACAGCTTGTCCTACTCCCATCCTCCATAGACTGTATTACACTACACAGCTTGTGCTACTCCCATCCTCCATAGACTGTATTACACTACACAGCTTGTACTACTCCCATCCTCCATAGACTGTATAACACTACACAGCTTGTGCTACTCCCATCCTCCATAGACTGTATAACACTACACAGCTTGTGCTACTCCCATCCTCCATAGACTGTATTACACTACACAGCTTGTACTACTCCCATCCTCCATAGACTGTATAACACTACACAGCTTGTGCTACTCCCATCCTCCATAGACTGTATTACACTACACAGCTTGTACTACTCCCATCCTCCATAGACTGTATTACACTACACAGCTTGTACTACTCCCATCCTCCATAGACTGTATTACACTACACAGCTTGTGCTACTCCCATCCTCCATAGACTGTATTACACTACACAGCGTGTGCTACTCCCATCCTCCATAGACTGTATTACACTACACAGCTTGGCGTCATCTGCAAAAATACTCAATTCCTCCCTCTATATCATAAATATATGAAATAGTAGTGGGCCACGCATCTTCTCCCCTAGCACAGGAGCCCCCTTCTGTTCTGGTTGAAGTACAGGTTCAGGGATTAGGCCATTGCAGCTTCATGTCCGTTCAACACTATTTATGGAATATCCACAAGATCTACTGACCGCTTTTGCGCAAGCGGGCTGAACGCGGCAATTCTCTATACAACTGTATTGGGGAGGCAAGCATAATATCTCGCTTATTTTGTAGCTCCCGCATAGCTGAATGCAGATTGCCATTCACCCCATGTGCGGCAACATGTCCATAGCCCCCAAGATATGGGTCCAGAGGGGGGGGGGCCCCACATCTATCACAGATTTAGGAAACGTCCTGTGGATACTGTACATTGCAGATTTTTCCACAATTAAATCCACACATTATACACAGAGTGCAAAAAATAGAAATTTAAAAAATAAACCTGCCCAAAATTTTTGAAATTCATTTTTAACCCAATCGAGTTAACCAGGGTGCAAAACGGTCATAGATTTCAATGGTTTGGTTCATCCCAGAGACCAATTGTTATAATCACAGAATATCAAACGAAAGGCTAAAAAAAAAACTGCGACAAAGTATTCAAGCCGTGTTTTTCTTCCTGAAAGTTGGGAGGCTTTGGCTTCCGATAAGACAAGGCTGCTTTGTATTCTCCGGCCCGGCCGCACTATAAGCTGATATCTCGGCACTCCTGTCATTTGTTAGATATCTTTATAGATCAGGAATATGCACAATCCGCAGACTGAATCTGTATTTAATGAACTTCCTATAAAAATCCTTTGAGGCCATTTGAATCTGATATTTTCATAAAGTGACCACATATAACCATGGCTACTATCAGCTGTCAGCCGGGCTTATTAAACTAAAGGATGCCGATTCAATACGCACGCCGATTAATTTATCATTGAACTGACAGATAAAGCGCCAGAGCCGGAGTTACTACAGAGAGTACCTGCACGTACACTGCTAGGGTATATGAATAGAGAAAGGACATTGGGACTAGGAGAGACCCTTATCTGTATGTTGTCCTATAATTATGGCACTGCCCTATATGCTCCCTGCTAGTTGTATCTCCACAAGGACAATCAGTCCCATGTGCGAGGCAGGTAATCCAGGCCTAAAATTCCTGGTCCAAAAAAAGTCTACTGGGCAAAAAGAACTTGATAATTAACCCAACCATTAGATGTCACTTCTACCATGATGTAGAATTTCACTGTATAATAGGACAATATCTCCCCATGGGCGTTACCCAAGACAAGTCTAAAAGACGGCCGTAGATGATAGACACCCATCTGTGTCATTATTCCTGACACACAATCTGGCCAATACCTCTTGACTTATCTAACCTGCCAAAATATGAATGTGTATGTAACTTTGAACTGGTATATTTTATAATTATAGATCCAGACAAAATTTTTGTCCCAGAGACAGCTGTCAACTTATCAATCAATTACTGTGCTGGGACCAAGAATTATCAATAAAGCTTAATTACAGACACCTTACAGCTGATCATTGCAGCCTGGGACTAAAGTAACATCCTGAGATCTTCACCAGAGGTCACAGTGGGCAGAGGGGTCTGTCTGTATCTAGGGGTCGTCTGTAAGTCAAGTTTCCTTAAGTTGGGGACTGTCTGTAGCTCAATAAACACATAACTCACTTGGAAAACACATGCACAAAGAGAAAAGAAAAAAAAAAACCCTTAAAAGAAGACCTGTCACATCGATTTGGGACCCTAAACCACTACAGGTCCTTATGGTCTCAGCCCAAAAAAAAAAAAAAAATTATAAACTTTTATTATCTGATTCACATCAGAAGACCCGGCGGCGGGGCTACCTCTCACAATGCGGTGAGTGAAGCCAGGATAAAGCACATACGTCGTACCTATGGCACTTGTACAGTGAAGCTGGGGTGCACTACCCAGTCTTCATTTGCTGCATTATGAAAAGAGAGAGGGAAGAGGCGGGTATAAATTTTTTATTACTATTAACACGATCGCTTAAAAATACCAGATAACGACTTGGAACACTAAACCACCCGTCTGTAAGGACCCGTGGGCAGTTTAGTGTCCCAAACCGCCATGACAGGTTCCCTTTAAAACTTAGCAATTATTAAAATAGCCCCTTGGTCCAAATAGATTTCCCCCCTTTGCTAATACCACATCCTGATCTACACCACCTATATAAGAAGCATGTGTGTTCTTTGTAAAGCTTTAGAAGAGACCAAACACACCAGGTTTAACAGCCCCACAAATTTCAGTGATGCATCAACCACTATACAATACTGAATGATCAATGTAGGTGCCAGGGTCACCAGTGAGGACAGCGATTGTCTGCAGTTGTCATCCAAGTCAGATGGGAAATCAGCTACTGGGATGTAGACTTCTAGGAAAGGCACAACCGGTATTGGGAATAGCAGCTCTAATACACACTTTGTATTTGTTTTTTGGGGGGTTTTCACTACCCTTCTCTGCAGCACATGGACGAGGCAGTTAACTAAATGTATAGTATGAACATAGTGCAAGATCATTCTAAATAGCTGTATTGATTGTAGCCACTCATACAAGTCCCTGGCAGTAACATGACCTGTAATACAATATCTCCAACCATCAGTCACACAAACACTACTGACCCTACACAAACACAGAGGTCACATTCAGGCTCAGGAAGGAACTACAGTAAATGATGCTGCCATTGGGGGACACCCAGGACACCAGATTGTTGGCCAGTTACGGTCATGGATAAACACAGTTCAGTGGTAACAGCTCGAAGGACAATCACGAGCAGTTATTTTTACTTTTGATCATTTTGATGTAAATTCGATATTCCCTACTTGTAAATGAACCTTTACAGGTCAGTCCTACACAGACCCCCCCACCACCACCACCACCACCACGCAGCAGATGTGGTTGAATAGCAATTTCTCTCCACTCTGAGGTTTTATTGTTATAGACACTTCTGAAATATTGATAATCCTCTTCACGGCAAAGACCATCACAAGGAAGAGTCTACGCCGATATGGATTTTGCCGGCTGTCTCAGCTAAAGGATGACCTCAGGATAAGATGAACTCAGACTAAACTAAATAAGGCCGTGAACATTGGGGGAACGCAAGGCTTAATGGCCATCCCAGGAGTCTTGGAGAACTGAAGACCATTAGGTCCAGGAGTTTGATTGAGTAGAAGTTGATGAAAACGCCATGGACAGCTCAGCAGTAAAGCGCGGTGGAGGGCTCGATATCCCGCCGATGCCGGACACAAATAGTTAAATGTTCTCAAATTAAATATGGATGATTTGAGACTCGCAGCACCGCCTATCTTTAGAAATAATGTACAGAGCTAGGATGAGGAGACAATCTACGTCAGGTCAGGACCAGTGAATAGTTTCACCCCAGCAGATGACCTAGGTTACCAGATGAAATTGTCTTTGTTGAGCTCATGAAGTGAGGGGGTTGGATTTGGCTGAAAACCTGAAACGGAGAGGAGGGCTGTAGGTCACAGCTGCAGATTTTTAACAAGGTAGTGTAGGGGGAACTTTGATTTCAGGAATAAATCATTACCTGGACAGCGAGACAAGATGCATTGTCAGACAGCAGGACCTGTTCACCTGAGGAAGAGCAAAACACACAACAGGATTAACAATGCGAATGTGCCGAAATATCACTACAGGATGACTTATCTGATGATTTAGGAAGGTGGATTTATTCCCCGTCAGCAGTTTTGGCGTCTTGGCATGAAAGTCTATTTATTTTTATAACAAATCTAATGAATTACCTTTCCCCTACCAATGATCCGGCACATCATGGGGATATGTAAATCCGGGAAAGACCTGGCTAGTTTATGTATTACATGGTCACGTTATACTACATAAAGCAGCACATAAATTACCTTGTTTAAATAAAAATACGCCCGGGTTACGTACAGGACAGGTTCTTTTAGGTTTGTTCTTAAATTGAGTTTGTTTGCAAGTCGGATCTGTATATTTGATAATGGTAACCCCAGACAAAATTTCTTTAAATCTCAGATTTTAAAAATGTTGGGTTGTCATAAGAACCAGGATTAACACTAAATCTTAATTACAGACACCTGTGATAACTGTTATAGCTGTTTATTGTAGCCTAGGACTAAAGTGCTGTAAATTACCAACATCATGAGGTCCGTTTGTAACTAGGGTTGTCTGCAAGTTGGGTGTCCTTAAGTCGGGGACCGCCTGCAAGTACAATTGTGTCCAGAGCTTTAAAGCAAAACCTATAAGGGTGATGGCACACGTGGCGTTTTGAACACGTTTTTGGCCCGTTTTTAAGCAGTCCGTTAAAAAACGCATCAGTTTTTGACAGGTTTGACCAATTATCTTAATTCAAACTGGTCAAAAACGCATGCGTTTGATGGACTGCTTAAAACCGTGCCAAATACGCGTTCAAAACGCCTCGTGTGCCATCACCCTAAGTCTCCAGGGTAACAGACTACAAACATGTTATGTGTAGTCAGATTCTGTCCGTTTGTCACCTTGCTAATCTTCATTTGGTAGGTTAGCAAAAAGGAAAGAATGAATAAATAAGGGAGATTACGACTTCAGAATCTGTCATCATGGGGACACATAAATCTGCTTAACAGCTGTATACATAAAACTGACCATTACATAGCTATGAGCCATACTGGTTATGTTAGCACTTGTGTAATGCCACCATTACTATACAATCAGGCCCATCCAAGGCAGCAGCTCATCTCAGGGCATAACCTCTGCCTGTGCTTTATAATAATGTTGTAAGAAAATAAGCCTGTACATCCATTTTTTTGTTCATGGTTTGACCTCCGTAAACTCGTTTTAGCAGAATTAGGAACGTAGCCCCTCCCAGGACGAGCGAGTGGATTATGCAAATGAGGCTGGCTGCAGCACACAATAGACGGGAATATTTCCCAGCTGATGTTTGCAGAGGAGACGGGATGAGAAGAGAATCTGTATATAGCTGTATATAGCAATGTGCATGCTGTATATATACAGGTAGAAAAAAATCTAATATACAGTATGGAGCATCAGCCCTGCAGCTGATATTGCACATCGTAGCTCCGCAGACAAAAGAGGGATGACGGGATCACTGCAATAAAAATTCCCTGCCTAAAAGACTAGGGGGCCGCCATGTATTAGTCTTCATTACTTTGCAGCCTTCTGACAAGAGTAGCGGGGCTGCAGTTCACCAAATGTGGGCAATAATGTAATCTGATGATATATGAAGAGCTGCTGAAGGGAGCAAGGACCACTCCAGCCTGTGTGCGGATTTTAGCAGCTCCTTCTTCCTCAGCCCCTCCACCCTTTTTCCATTAACCATGACACTTCCAATATCTGCTGGCTCAGCTTTTTTTTTTTTTCACCCTGCAGTAACCATGCCAACCATACCTGCCTCGGTATTATTTTATATAGCCATCGGCAGCCGCATTACCGAGTCGATAACAGACTGTTGCCGGTTTGGGGGGAAATATAACTCCATATATTGATAATTAACTGGCTTACACGGAGCTCCGCGCACCAGGACTCATTCCACCACCATATTGTGTTTGCTATTAACAGGATTCCAAACAGCCGGAAAATACAATAACGTGTATTATTCAATGCAAAAAAAAAATCAATTTAGCTTCGTTTAGAAAAACATTTACTGTGAAACCCAATAGAGGAGGCTATTTTTATTGAAAGAGTAAAGTAGTTGCATAAAAACAAAGTAAAACTCCAATTTCAGTAATAATACAACCCCTACACACCGCAACATCAGTCTAAGGGGCTCGCACACAATGCACATATAATATAATATATATATATATCATGTGGGTCCTACCATGAACTTCTTTTGCCTGGTGTGCAGGGGTGCAGATCTTGTTTAGGGACCCTCAGCTGTTAGTATATTTGTGCAAATGATTTGGTTTCCATTAAAGTGGTTTTCCCACGAACAAAAGTTGGGTCCTATCCACGGGATAGGGCCTAACTTGCTGGTCAGTGAGGGTCTAAGTGAGGAGACCCCCACAGATCACGAAAACGAGGGGTCCCATATACCTCCATTGGACCACTCGTCGCTCCGTCAGTCTGCTCCACTAGTCTGACGGAGCGATGAAGGGTCTGACGCGCCCCTCATCTTCATAGTCTGTGGGGGTCTCATGACCGACACCCCCACCGATCAGCAAGTTAGGCCTTACCCCATGGATAGGGCCTAACTTTTGTTCATGAGAAAATGCCTTTAAGGAGACCCAAACACATCCGCCACACAAAAGATAGTGGATTAGTGTCTAATAGCCGGAAGTCCGATCACCAGAATTGAGGCCCAAAAGGATGGTCAACCAGCACCCTATCCACTTTCTATGGGGCTGCAGGAGACGGTAGTCCTCAAACTCAAAAACAAGCTAATGGAGTGTTCACCAAAATTTTGACTGATTTTGACCCCATTCATAGGAAGTACTTGGGGACACTTGTGGACCAACATTGTCATGATCTCTAGTGGTCTTCGTCAAATGTATTTTCAAAATGCTTAAGGGGCCAGTTCAGAGGTGGAGAAGTAAAAGAAAGCACTTATCCTGCTCCAGCTCCTGGGTCGCTCCGGTACTTACAGTTTTAAACACTGCACCTAGAGATCATGGGGGGCACGGGGCTTGCTTCAGCCCAACTCAGACTACAGGACATTTCTTCCTTTGACCAGGGACGGCTTTCATTGGTTAAATCGGGTCCCATGACGCCCGGGAACTTTCAGCTGGGTGCAGCGCCAAAAACCAGAAACACTGGAGCGACTTAGGAATTTTCAAGATTCCTACTAAATACAAGCAGTAATTGTTTTGTTTTTGTCTTTTTTTAATTTTATTGAAAACTGGAGAAGGTTTTTTTTTTTTTAATACACTGGATAATCTTTTTAATTCATAAGAATTTGGCTTAAACAAAGGAATAAAAACCTCGGTGTGAATAAGTTGAACAATTAAGTTTCCCTCAAGTCATGAGGATTCTATTTAGCAAAGTTCCTCCATATGTCTGGTTCTTGGGAAGTTGGGTGACAACCGGCAAACTAAATAAATAAATAACTACAGTAACCCATATAGACCAAAAAAAACTTCTTCTAGATCATACATGAATTCTGAAGAAGAAGCTTCATATCAAAGATCCTTCTAGGCCACATTTACACCCAAGACCAAATGGCTTGGTGTTTGTTTTTGTCTCTACGTCCTCTCCATGACCCTGGGAACGATCCCTACCCCCTTGTTTGTCAACAGTGCATTTCTTTAGAAAGAATGGGTCTACACAGGTTCTTCCACAGCAGCGGCAAAGGGGGGGGGGTCCTCAATACAATGTCCTGCAGATACCTACAAAAATTCCTGTTGCTATACTCATACCTGGCGAAATATATGAACTACTAGAAACCAGAACTTACTTCTCAGTGGCTGGTACAGGGTGGCATTTTCGGGCCATGGCTCCACAGCTGTGAAAGAAACAGAAGGCAAGGTAAAGCTCTATAGGTTCCATGACAAATTAAAGGCAATGACAATGTTGTTAAAGGGGTTTTCCATGGATATTTGAAGCAGCCCTCATAGAAGAATGGGGGTTCCAGGCGTCAGACATCTGGCCTGTCTAAAGGAACCTCCCTTTAAGTATAGCATAATGCAGACTACAAGAGCTAGGGACTGCACTACTACTGATGAGTTCAACTACCAGCGATCCTCTACTTTAGAACACCCGATTTACAGACGACCCCTAGTTACAAACGGATCTCTGGATGTTGGTGATTTACTGTACTTTAGCCTTAGGCTACAATAATCAGCTATAACAGATATCACAGGTGTCTGTAATGAAGCTTTATTATTAATCCTGATTCTTATGACAACCCAACATTTTTAAAATCCAATTGTCACAGAGGCCCAAAAAAAAAAAAAAATTGGTTGGGGTTACAATTATAAAATATACAGTCCTGACTTGCATACAAATTCAACTTAAGAAGAAACCTACAGACCCTATCTTGTACGTAACCCGTTGACTGGTTAACCCGGTTAAGTACATAGATATAAGCCGTGTAAAAACGCAGCTTTAACATCGCTTACAAGTTACTACCGATTCGGCGCAGCAAGGGTTACGACGAGCGGCACACAAAACCTGCAGCATCACTCTTCTGAATTGTGCGCGCAGAGGTGAACAACATTTGCAGAACAGTAGGCATGGAAATTACACATTGCTACCGCTCTGTCATATTTCCAATCCATCAACTTGATTAATGTTATAATAACTCCCTATAAACTTATCATTCACGCTGTAATGAAGTCAGTTCTAGGACTACCAGACTCCTCTAGGCATCTGCACAGGTAAGTAAGAGTGGCCATGTTCTCCAGCACCCAGGCCATGCAATTAACAGATATTTGGGGAGGGGGGGGGGGGTGTTAAACGACCCCCATTACATTTTCAGAACAGACTATTACTTCATTATACTCCCCATTTACTGTCTGTGTGAGTGCAGGAGATAGCCGGTGTTAGTGGAGTCTGGAGCCCCTCAGGCTCATTTGTATACAGTCTTTCATCCTGGTGGTAGATGCACTTTAAGAGGTAGATCTTTGATAGTAAGTTACCATTACAGGCAGTCCCCGAGTAACTTACAAGATAGGTTTCAAGGGTTTGTTCTTAAGTTGAATTTGTATGCAAGTCGAAACTGTATATTTTATAATTGTAAATCCAGACAAAAATTTCTTGCCCCAGTGACAATTGGAGTTTCAATATTTTTTGCTGTAATGGGATCAAGGATTATCAGTAAAACTTCATGACAGACACCTTACAGCTGATCACTGCAGACTGGGACTGAAGTAACATCCAGAGGTCCGTCTGTAACTAGGGGTTGTCTTTAAGTCGGGAATCCTTCTATAGCAATCGGCGATAATGATATTGCAGACGGTCCTCTCCAGTAATATCATTATCGCTGATTGCTATAGAAGGATTTTTTTTGCAAAATTAGAGAAAGCCCTTACACATAACTATATAGGGGCATGCATAGTTTATCCAAGCGTGCATGTCTTCTCAATATGGATAGAGGAATAAGCCAGTGATATGCACCTGGCCATGTTTTCTAGTCTTAGTGAATAGGGTGAATGCGACCGTCTCCCACATTTATGAAAGGGCAGGATCATTTTATAAGAGATTCTAGAAACCTGGATGCTAGGGGGTCACAGCTTACACCTACAACTGAATAAATGGTCCGACTCGTCTTAAGTAAAGATGTTCTGTGGTCTGAATTATTGGAAGATCTGTCATCACAAGACAGAGAAATACAAAGCGGCTTCTGTGAGGAACTTAAAACCCCCTAAGGATAATATTTGTTTTTCCAAGACGAAGCCAATTCATCATATTGATAGTAATATACATGTTCCTAGATATTTAACAGATAGAAAATTCATTATATACTTCACCCGGCTAAGTAGAAGACATTTTCTAATAACTTACAGTCTCTATTGCAGTTTTGCTCTTATTAAATTGATTTACAGGACTGAGAAAATTAGTCTTAAGCAATTTTAATAGAAGTTTCAAAGTCTGAATGTTTGTTAGATATATCGATGATTAAATGTGCACTTGCCAAGCGGGAGGAAAAGTGGAGCAGAGACAATTTTATAGCAGAATCTATTACGTCTTATTGCTTCCCTAATTAATCAGAGGCAGAACTGTGGAGCTTCTAAAACAAACATGTGAGAAGCAATGACTGAGAGCATGGGATATTATCAGGAGGTACAACACCTGGAGAGGATCAGGACTGTCCAGGTTTAGGACAACCCTTGTCCATAACACCAAGGGCAGTACCCAGCTCCAGAACTAAGTTAGTCATAAAGATGATCACCTCTGGTGTCTACATGTTATGCTGTATGGACGATCATTAAAGGGAACCCGTCAGCTCTGTGCCCCATTTAAATATACGGGGCACATCCATCGAGTGCCTAACGTGGAACTACGTCAAAGCCCACACCTGAACGGGTAGGGTTCAGCCGCAAGACAGGAATGCTCCGTACCAACCCATTTCGCCAAAGGACACTCACCCCTTCACATCCACTTGACGTGGAGGCGTCATAAAAAGGTGAAATTACTGGCCATAACACAGGATTAGCGCCAATTTTGGGGTTTTATAGGCATACAAGCCCTCATTAATCTGACCCATGGTCTTGCAGACTTGAGAAAATTCATTGCTTGAACGCAGAGAAATCCTTATTTTTTTTTACATGCAAATGAGAATTTCAGTGCACAGTGGGTGTGGCCACATGGTTCAGTGCACCCTCTATCAACCAGTTTGGACACCATCAGTCAAGGCTGAGTGAGAGGTACTGGGGGATAGACCTGGGCAGAAAAGGGTCCAACACAGTTGGGGGGGGCACACCTATAGTATACCAAAATGCTAATTTGCTTATATACACAGCCATTTACTACTGGTGCATTGAATGGGTTGTGTTAAAGGGGTTGTCCAAGAAACCACAATTATGTAGTAATTTAATAATAGTGTGATCACCGCGGCTGCCATAAATAGGTCCTAAAGACTAGCAAAGACGGCCAAGTACCGTGGGCTGCCATTTCCATTGGTGCAACACAATCTGAATGGAGTGGAGCTGACACATGCCAGACCCATTTATTAACCAGTTTATTCCCCTCTAGCCATTCAGATCACATGCATGCTAAGCTGGCCAACTGTGCGTATGGGAGGTCAGGAGAAAGAGCTGGCCAAAATAGTCAGATTATGAGGTGAAGTGTATGGGGAGCTTATACTACATGACCCCTGCACCCATAACATACCAAGACCCTCTGGTGGACCCTCTTCGCAGCTTTGCAATAGAAACATTGCCAAAATCCAGGAGCACATAGCTGTCATTTAAACCATTTAGAAACCGAAAAGTCTCCAAGAAGTAAAGATGCAAAGTGACTTTATGGGGGGATCTCTATAGCATCACATTGAGTGTCTATTGCCCTACATATTGCCAGGAAATCCCTGCCGGACCACCGCATCAGTCATGTGGTAGTGATCGGTGTCAGACCCACAATCCTCTGTCTAGTGTCATCCTCCTCACCTCTCCCACACCCCTATATTTCTGGCTGTCAGTCCCGAATTGTCTTACTCAACTTCCCAAACACATCAGACATCCCCAGCTTATATCTTATGCATCTGCTTGTATTTGTATCATACCCAGGTCTTACTCTCCTCATCCCTTTGAAAAGACATCCGAGCATCCATGTGCATGGGGGAAGTCCGTAGGAAAAGCCGTTGGATGGAATGAGCATTTGTCAAGGTCTCTAGGTCCTTCCTCCATTGCCCGAATCTCCACTCGCTTCTGTCCTACATGTCCATGTACTTGGAGTTTTGCTGATGCTTCGAGTTATCACTTTAGATTTTAGGACAAGTTTAACTTTTTGACTCCTGCTGTGGTTTTATTTCCAGGTGTCGTGTCCTAGTAGGACCTTTCACTTTATCCAGACCTTAGCTTACTGAACTTCATGTCTCAGCTCTCACTGATCATACAGTAGACATATTTGGGAGGGGGACCATCTGCAGTCTAGGTTGAAGAGCAGGAGGACCATCAGACCCTGTACCCTGATTTATACTGTGTCAGAACAGGGTCTCTCTATCTAAAACATGACAGTAATGTAGACCCAGCACCGGGGTGTGACATATTTTGGATGGGTGCAATGTACCCAAAGAGAAAAACTGTAAAGCAACCATTTCAATCCCCATTAATAGGTGGAGAGGGACGTTCTCCTCCGGAGCAGGAATCGTTAATGGGGGGGGGGGGGGTTAACAACACGTTGATAATTTCAGAGGTGGGTATTTTATTCCCTGAGCATAAATTTCTGTTCCTCCATGTGTAAAACTGTGAGAAATTTCCCCGAGATGATTAACTACTGCACGGACTCTTGCAAAATATCAATAGCAAGAAAGCAGATCGCACAGTCGAGAAGTCAGTGGCTCCAGAAAGCCATATCTCATTAAAATTATAAGAGCGTGCAGCCAGAAAGAACACAATTAGGAGGGTTTTGATTGGCTGACTTGCTAGCCCGGACATGCCAGCCACTCTCACAGCGCACAGGCTTAACGGACTGATTCACCGCTCCCCATTTCATTACCCCAAATCTCAATTTCCTCCGCTGGTTCTCAAACTACTTCAGACATCACGTCCAAGCCAAGAAGGTTAACTATTTACAAGGAGACACAATCCACGTTAAATATTTCCAACGACAGTGCTGATCTCAGAGAAATAACCTATGACAGTAATACTACTTTCTGCTTCTACATCATAATGGGAGAGGACTGAGCCATATATATGGAACTATTGCAGTCTCTGGTTTGACTCCAACCAACAACGGTAAGAGTCCGGATCACCCCGCCCACACACAATGATTGCCAGGGAGAGCCCCGATTACACCACCCACACACAGCGATTGCCAGGGAGTGTCCCGATTATCCCACCCACACCCAGTGATTGCCAGGGAGAGCCCCGATTACACCACCCACACACAATGATTGCCAGGGAGTCTCCCGATTATCCCACCCACACACAGTGATTGCCAGGGAGAGCCCCGATTACACCACCCACACACAGTGATTGCCAGGGAGTCTCCCAATTATCCCACCCACACACAGTGATTGCCAGGGAGAGTCCCGATTATCCCACCCACACCCAGTAATTGCCAGGGAGAGCCCCGATTACACCGCCCACACACAGCGATTGCCAGGGAGTGTCCTGATTATCCCACCAACACACAGCGATTGCCAGGGAGTGTCCCGATTATCCCACCCACACCCAGTAATTGCCAGGGAGAGCCCCGATTACACCGCCCACACACAGCGATTGCCAGGGAGTGTCCTGATTATCCCACCCACACACAGCGATTGCCAGGGAGTGTCCTGATTATCCCACCAACACACAGCGATTGCCAGGGAGAGCCCCGACTACACCGCCCACACACAGCGATTGCCAGGGAGTGTCCCGATTATCCCACCCACACCCAGTGATTGCCAGGGAGAGCAAGGAGTCATAACAATTTAGACTACACACATGATACACTCATGTTCTACGTGACACACTGACACGTTCATGTTAAATGACCCATGCTAATGAATGTGTTTTTCACAGATCCCGGTAGAGGCTTTAGAAAACTAGCAGGCGCTATTCCTGTGTTTGAGGCCCACGTGTTTCTCTAAAGATACAGATGACATGATATGGACCCTTTTTTTTTTTCTTTTGCATATAGGGTTCAGAAGAGTCCATGACGACCCCATCAATATAGTGTAAAATACCAATCTATACAATAGTGTGCACCAAGTTATGTGGGGTCAGATCTTTTGGACACTGAATGAAAAAAGCACAAAAGACTGCACCAAATCATTCTGCTGGAGAGCTTAGTATTTGTTCAGTGGAGGCCATAAGAAGCAATGGGGGAACGGATGCAAAGTATTGAAACCATCCCTGGCCTCCAATGAGCTTTGGGTGTCCACAAAGACAGTGTAAAGACGTCATGAAAAAGACACCCAGAACATCCGCAGCCAATGTGCTGTCCATTTTCACCATTTACATCCTACAAAACTGACAGCTAATAACGAGGTATGACCGCTGCCTCATCCAGTTCACATCTCTATAGAAGTGTAGCGCCAGTATAACAGGAGGGGGTTACGTGTCTGTAAGGGCAATTTATTTCATCAGTATTTTTGAGACAAATGGTGGTCAAGCACACAGAGGTGCCTGTTTCCATCATACCTTATGGCTGTGTAGTCTGGTGTGGCCCAAAATAACTGATGCAAAATAACTGATTATGTGACTTGGCCCCTTGTTTTGTCTGATTGTTGGAGCTCACCTAGGTCCCAATGTGAAAGTTGCGGTGTACACAAGTAACTACAAATCTATTTACTTTAACACCATTATCAGTCCCAGGGAGGATATTTAGGTAAAGATACTGTAGTCACACAGAGCCCTCAAGTTCTTAATATCATGGAGGAAACCAATGATCAGATACCCAGCTGTCAGACAATTATCTAAATTAGCTAAAAGTGGACAACCCCTTTAATTAACAGCAAATGTATTGATCATTCAGGTGAATGATAAAAACCAAACCCCTCAATAGACATAAAGCATTAATACATTTATGAAATCTCTACACCAAAGTGACTGCAGTACTGGGTGCTATAGCAGCACCGCTGCCTGTATCATAGGGGTTTAGCACTTCTGCCTTGCAACACTGGGGTCCTAGGTTCGATTCCCACCCAGGTCAACATCTGCAAAGAGTTTATATGTTCTCTTCGTATTTGCGTGGGTTTTCTCCGGGTCCTCCGGTTTCCTCCCACACTCCAAAACATGCTGTTAGGTTGTTTAGATTGTGAGCCCCATTGGGGACAGGGACCAATTTTACATGCTTTGTGCAGCGCTGCGTATTCTGTGTGCGCTATATAAAGGATTATTATTATTTAAAAAGGGACTTCAGGATTTATTTATCATCACCTGTCCTTAAGTCTGGCTCCCCTGCCAATCACATATTCATCATCTATGCTAAAGACAAACGATCAGTAACAGAAAACCTGGAGATCCTCAAATCACAACTGCGTCAATCGGGCAGCACCAACTTTGCAGACATTGGGGCACATTTACCAAGGGTCTGTGGAGCGCATTTTCATCGGGTTTCCTGAGGCCCCTTCCACACTAGCGAGTGTGATGCGATGAACTCGCATCACACTCGCAACGCAAGCTGCCGGGAACGCACGGCCCGAACGCTGCACACCGGGAGTGAACTCAGCATGTCAGTTCTTAGTGAATGGCGGCAGCTCCAAATCCTCGTCGGACAACGCACTTCGGGGATCGAGACGGGACGGGCAAGTAAATGTGCCCCTCTGTTCACATGACTGCTGCAGCCAATCACTGGCCTCAGGGTCGCGAGTCATAGACTTAAGAGGACCACTAGTCCAGTGACTTTGCTGTGCACATGAGAGATGTACACAAGAGTATCAGAGCAGGTAAGTTCACACTACAATTTGAACCGCTGTTACTTACCAGAGGTCCTGGTAAACAGATTACCCTAAAAAAAAGACTGTATAAAAATATTTAAATAAGCAAGAGTCACTCCGGTCTACCTAATAACCCATGCACGCCTCCTCCGTGTTCAGTGAAGTCCGGTCCAGTCTGTCACATGTGACATCTGTGGATTGGCGCGCAGGACCATGCAGAACGGAACACAGAGGGGGCAGCAGAACATCCTCTAGACAAAAAGACGAGAATGTATGTTTGGGACATCTCCCATAAGTAAATCTGATGGTAGACGTCCCTTAACGCATCCGTTAAAAATCCCAATGACATCAGCATTAATTTCATGTCATCGGTTATGTTCAGTTATCCAGGTATGTGTTATGCATGCGTTTTTTTTGTTTGTTTGTTTTCTTTGTTTGTCTTTTTTGTTTTACTGAGAAACTTATGCTGGCTCTTTTTTTCCCCATTTAAGATAAGGCTAAGTTTTAACTAACGTTCAAACCTTTACTCCTCTCTAATTTATTCTTTGGTTCGATACGATCACAGGGATACCAAATTTATATAAGTTTTATTAGGAATTAGTTGATTAGAAAAAATTAGTAACCTTTTGTACAAAAAAAAAAAAAAAAAAAAATTCATTTTCCCATATTCTCCATACATAGGAATATGGAGTTGGCCAAGGTGGGATGAGGTAACGTTTTCAGTGCTACAATTTGAGGACCGTCCGTCCTTTTGATCACTTTTTATAAAAAAAAAAAAAAAAAATTTGGACAATATGGACATTTGGGCGCATTTTCTGTTACGGGTTTCACCGCCACGAATAACTGTTTTTATACTTTTATAGAATTTTAACCTGCTGACTGTTTCCATTGATGGCAGAATTACGAATGCAGCTCTGGATGACCATACAGGCTCTCACTCTGTAATAAGGGTGACACAATTACCCCATTAGGTTACCCTAAATATAGCCATGTGCACATGGATATGATTATAATGAAAATAAATATGCAATATTTTAAATTACAAAAAGACAAGTGCAAGTGTAACATCTCCATAAGACTCAAGCCCTGTGTAGCACCACAACTCCCAGCAAGCCCCCATCATATAATGTGGGAGTGAGATGACAGGGGCTGTAGTGATGTCTTTATTGAGGACCGTACACACTGCACAGTTACCTGCTATCTGCGACACGAAGGCGTCAGTCACCAGAGACATTGCCGGGATTCCTCCGCTCCACATGCAAGGTTAAGGTCAGAATAACAGGAAGTCCATGCACGGATGACAGCACGACCCGGTATTACTTCCGTCTATATCTAAGGTAACGGGGACGCCATTAAATTTGAGTTGTGTTTCCCAATAAAGTTTATTGAAAAGAAAAAAAAATGACGGCCTTCTGCCTGGGAACCGAGCTGTAAAGAAGCCGGGATAGTCACATGACTCTGCTGACTGAAAGCGGAAACTGTTGTCGCCATCTTTGTTTTGGGAAAACTATGCACTGCAAGGGGTTTTGGGCAGGAGAGGTCGGGTGATTCAACTCTGTTTTAACTGTGGTAAAGGTTTCAATAAAACAAAATCTTTGCAAGAAGTTTGGTGATTCTGCAAATTTGAACTGATTTTAAGCACCGTGTTGTTTTGGTCACACAAAAGCGTGATTTATCATATACACCCATGTTGGTGTTTAAACTGGCTAAGAGTTGGGCAGCAGCTAAATTAAGAAAAATCTTAAGTTTTTGTAAGAGGTTTATGTTGAAAGCTGGGTTTAACATGATATCTGTTGATTGGACACCAAAAATAGTATGGCATATAGAATTTTTTCTGTCATGTGAAAGGAGTTCAAACATAGGCACTGACTATAGCCAGGGGGAACATACTCTCAGGGCGCGTTCACACTTTCCGCTAGCGCCGCGTTCATAACGTGACGCTAGCGCACAGGGGGCGTGGTTTGGGGCGATCGCATATGTGTTTCCAGAGAAACGCATGCGATTGGATTATTAATCGCATGCGTTTCCAGAGAAACGCATATGCAATCGAGCCCTGCCCACTGTGCGCTAGCGTCGCGTTATGAACGCCGCGCTAGCGGAACGTATGAACGCGCCCTCAGGGCGCATTCACACGATGCGTTGTGTTGCATTGTGCGTTGCGTTTTTGACGCATTCCACTGGCTTCAGGCTTGATAACGTGCTATGGTTACTTTTCGTTTCCACTGCATCTGCTAAAACGCAATGTAACCATAGCATGTAATCAAGGCTGAAAACAGTAGAATGCGTCAAAAACACAATGCATCGTGTGAATGCGTCCTTACAATCCCCAGGTCTGGTGGCCGTTCAGACACCAGTACAGCTGAACAAATGGGGTTCTGATACATATTTCAGACATCTGTACAGCAGAAATAGTTCCTATGTGGTTTCCCATCTTGGAAATTCATGTTATTTCCATAGTCCAGGTCACTTATGGGCGATAGAGGCCTCACCTCTGGGGCCTACATATATCCTTATAATGGGGGTCTGCAAACTCTTATCTAGCGGCTGCAGTAAATATAGAGGGGTTCATGCATGCGCATCTTTCTATCCACTTCTATGTGACATAAATCCCATCATCCCATAGACATGAATCTTTCTCAAGATGCTTCATCCTTATTAAAAATTAAAAAATAGGGTTCTATTACCCATGTCTTGTAGTAGCAGTAGCAGTAGCGGCGCATTCGCAGCTCTCTATGCACTTCTATGTGACTTATAGAAGCAGGGTCTCAACTATTTTATGATCTCGAATAGGCATGAGTATATAACATAATAATCCATTTATATGAAATAAATGATGTCTCTTAAAGGAAATTTACTATCAGGAATCTACATACACAAGTAAAATGCTACTTACACCCGAAACTGTATTTGTCATGTCCTAGTAAAATCTCAACGTCCTAAAACACTTTTTCTTAGTTATATGCAAATTACTTTTAAAGGCTACTGGGGCGTGGTGCAGACTTGTAGAGTGCCGAGAACTTCTGTTCTGTCTACATTCACGTCCTGGTCGCACTATTCATCCAGCTCGTGCCTGCACACAAACTCCAGGAGCACCGCTGTCATTATTGGAGCTACTGTGCTTGCGCGTTCTGCATTGTCTAAGCTTGCACAGAGCTCCAATGAAGACAGTGGCGACAGTAAGTTTTTCAATTATGTAGAAACACAAACAATGGCACTGCCATACAATCAAAACTTTAGTGTTGTCCACTCACGATAACTTCATTATTTCAAATGGACATTTAACAGGATTTTTTTACTCTTTCTTCTAAGTGAGTGGTGCTCTATTCACATGCCGAGTATATATACCATATATACTCGAGTATAAGCCAAGTTTTTCAGCACAAAAAAACTCACCTTTCCAGTGCCACCCGCAGGTCTTCTCTTCTTCTGTCGGGACCGGCAGGTCCAAGCAACCCGGCCATGCAGAATATGACTATGACATCAGCCGCCTATGACATCATAGTGTGTGCTGGCCAGGGGTAGGTGCTGGCTATATACGGGAGCAGGAGGAAGCCTATATATGGGGGCAGGAGGTGGCTATATAAGAGGGCAGGTGCTGGCTATATATGTGGGCAGGTTTTGGCTATATAAGGGGGCTGGCTGGCAATATACAGGGGCAAGTTCTGGCTGTATAATGTAGGCTGGCTGGATGGCTATATACTAGGGGGCTGGCTGGCTATTTCCTGGGGGGCAGGGGGCTGGCTATATACTGGAAACAGGGGGCTGACTGGCAATATACTGGGTACAGGCTGGCTATAGACTTGGGGGCAGGGGCTGGATGGCTATATACTAGGGGCTTGTTGGTTGAGGGAATGGCCTGGCTATATTCTAAGGGGCATGGGCTGGCTATATACTAGGGGTCATGGGTTGGCCGGCTATATATTGGGGGGCAGAAGGCTGGCTAGCTATATACTGGGGGGCATGGGCTGGCACCAATGCATTTCCCACCCTAGGCTTATACCTGAGTCAATAGCTTTTCCCACTTTTATTCTTGTAAAATTAGGTACCTTGGCTTATATTCGGGTCGGCTTATATTTGAGTATATACAGTATGTAGTAACAAAAAAGAGGGAGAAAAGAATTGCCCTCACCACCTAAATCTTCTCAATAGAACTGTTTCTTCATCATACGTACAGGCAACAATAAAAACATAAAGGAATCAGGAGAGGACAGTGTAACACTTCACATATGGAGGAGCGACGGCCTTTTCACGACTTGCGCAGATTTTGTTTATCAATGTATAATTTATCACATCTTTTGCTCATATTTTTATTTGGTTTTGCTGCATGTAGTCAGTTATATTCACATGAGCATACACATGTAGAGATGGTTACTGCAGATATTTTTGGTAGCGCTATCTATTGTTGCATCCTTTATGAACCCCGAATCATGGAAATGTGTTTCTTTATTGTTTATCAATAGTATTTCAAGGTGCAATATCCTCTTAACCTCCACTTTGCAATATTGCATTTGTTGCCATCCCAGGGAGTCAGCAACGCTGCCAGGTAGTCTATGAATAAGTGTTTATCAAGTTCTCTCCTAGTGCATCACTGAATATATTCCTACGTGTTCAGGATTTCATGCATAATTCATCAGAAACCAGTGCAAGGCTATAACTGGTGGAAAATGTGATTAACAAAGGCAAAATTATAGTAGTTATGATATAGGAAGAGGGGTGATTGACACTTTCTATTATAAAGTAATATTCCTAGTCCACCCTCCATATGTACATTGTGTTACTGGTAAGACAGTGTCAGCTATGCATTTAATAGTATTATGAAGTATCCTGGCATACAATAAGCAGGCTAGGAGTATAGGTAAGAACACTTTTCATCTCATGACACCACTTCTCACAGTGATTTTACTTGGTAAACCTGCAAATATGACATAATACATGACACAACATTTCTATTACTAACTGTTCTATTACTAAAAGTGCTCACTGGGATTTTCAGAAATTCTTCTTTAGGGTCCGTTCACGCGTTCCGTTTTTCAGATGCAGTTTTTGAAGCCAAACGCAGGGGTGGATGATAATGGGTTAAGTACCTATTATTGAGAGGTGCTAATTCTCCTCTTTTGTTACTCCACTCCAGGCAGGGGCGTAACTACAGTGGTAGCAGCCATAGCAGCTGCTATGGGGCCCACAGTGTCAGGGGCCCCCATGATCGGACCTGACAAACTAAAAAGTGGAGGATGTGCACCATTATATACTGCACATTGTACATATATGTGTGTGTGTGTGTGTGTGTATGTATGTACATTGTATGTGCATGTATACAATGTATGGTGTATAACTCACACAAGGGAGTATAAAAATAAGTATATTTTTGAAGTGGGAAGGGGGGCCCCATTCAGAAGCCTGCTATGGGGCCCTGCCTCTCCTAGTTACGCCACTCCAGGTTTGGAAACCAAAAACTGAACATCTGAACACACCCTTGACAGTAAGGTTGCAAAGGTTTTGAGACTGGTCACTGGTTTTACCTATCATGAGATGTTTCTTGTGTGGCACCTTGGTAATCAAACACCTTTTTATTGGCCTGCAGCTGAAGGTGTAATCACACACATGTGCATGTGTTTTTAGCTGCTTGTAAGATTTTTTGTGGATGAAATGATAAAGATTATGAATTATTTTGGGATCTTTCACATGTCTGTGTCTTTCTGTTAGCAGTGGGATTGCTTTCTAATTACTGAGTGATTTTGGTCAGTGTCATAACTTTCTATGGCTTTTTGCACCTCTCTATCTTCACGTATTCAATTCTGTATTCCTTTGTTATTTCTCATTATTACACATAACTTGGTTTATAGAGATTAGTGGCTTAATAACTTCGGCAGTGTGGGTTGGATGGTTGTGTTATTTACTTTCAGAAAATAATTTATATTGTCTGTGTAATAAAAAGTTGTACTATTTTCCTATATAATTTCGGTATTGTTAGAGATTTTTATCTAGGACTTACTTCAGTTGTACAGCTGACTTTCAAATTAACTCTTTCATGGCTGCCCCGGTACCGGGAGAGAGAACAAACCCAAGACACAGACACGGTCTTCAGATGCACTCAAATCACACTGTTTATTTCTTTTTTTTTTTTATAAAATTTTTTATTGATTTTTCCAGCAATACAATCATATAACAAATAAAGTGCTACATTAC
The DNA here is from genome assembly GCF_040894005.1 of Engystomops pustulosus. Lineage (NCBI taxonomy): Eukaryota > Metazoa > Chordata > Amphibia > Anura > Leptodactylidae > Engystomops > Engystomops pustulosus. The sequence goes on from NC_092418.1 coordinate 88,557,005, forward strand.
ATATAAGAAATTTATAACATGTATTAGGTTTCTACCCTTACTAGTTATGGATGCTTGCTAAATAATTGCCAGTCCAACCGGCTAGTTATTTACTTTCAGGTTTAGAGGTGGGCCTCTAGCTTGCATTATACATAGATCAAATCAATCTTTCACATATATTATACATCTACCCATCCGCATAAACATAGCATTACCAATATTAACAATGTTTAAACCAGGACATAGCAAATATTTTAAGCACGTATAAGGTACTACTTTTATATACAACAAACTTTACAATTTTAACTTGGGTAGTCACCGTTATAAAACATGATACAATTTTCCTATATCCCCTTGACCTTCCCCTACCTTCCCTCCCCATTTCCCTTCCCTCCCTACCCCTTACCTACCCAACCCCCCCCCCCCCCCCCCAGTCATATCCCTAGATAATCACCATAAATCATTAACAAGAGAATAAAAAAAACACACTGTTTATTTCAAAATCCCTGTTGTGTATATAAAAACAGAGAAAGCTTCAGAGGGCGTGAAGAAAAGGAGATAAGATGCTTAGATGCTATAGGCTTAGTTTAAATGTACTCTGTGTACAAAACAATTTCCTCTTCCTAAGGGATATCGTATTGTATCAATTCATATCTGTTAAACCCATGGCCTGTCAGAATATAGCAGAAGAAAGCTCCGTATAGGATAGGAGTAAACTTTAATGATCCCTCAAGACGAAGTTATGTTCACCACAGTATATACAACACACATACACAGCCAATACACATCAGTTTGCACACATGAATATTACAAATCAATAACAAATTTACATATCCACAAAGTGGAGTTTCCTAATTAAATGAGTTTCATGGTACATGATGGGGCACATTTACTAAGGGTCCGCGGAGCGCATTTCCGCCGGCTTTCCCATCTATTTCCGTTTTGTGCCGCATTTTACAAGGGTTTTTGGAGCACAAAATCGGAATTTGGCGCCGTCTTTCATGCAACACCAATTGGGGGGCGTGGCCGTCAGACAACCCAACTGATTCGGACTAAGCTAAGCCCAGGATTTAAAATTCAAATTGTGTCGCAAGCCAAGCACTTACATGCAATAGGAAGAAGAAGATGAACTGACCTGAGTGGTGAAGCGACACATGCAGGATATCGTGCGCATGATCTTGTTGAATCGCAGCAGACTTCATCCTCGTCGGACAATGCACCTCAGGGATCGCTCAGGGACCAGGTAAGTAAATGTGCCCCGATGTGTATAGGTAAAGGGGAGACTCCTCCCACACCTATAGTGTGAACCCAGTTGTGGATTAAGACTGCCATAGATCCTGGGCTGTATAAATATTTTAGCTTGTACAAGTCCGTAATTCACTTCTTACATACGGTATTAGAATCAGCTTTTTGGGAAATCTGTCAATCTGCAGTTTCAGGAACTTTGAAGGACCTTCAAAGGTCCTTTAATGGCTCTTGTATACATGTGTATTGAGAGTATTAACAGATGTACAGGGATTTCATGGATGAAGGTCCCTCTTTCTTGGTATGAAATTTGGGTGTGTGGTTTGGGTGGCAACGGGCCCCCAATAGACTTGGACCCTCCGGCTACCATCCAAACCGCATATACAGTATTATAAACCACTACTGCCCCTACCCATACATCTGGTTACTATAATACAGAAAATCCAACCACTGCCTCCTGTAAAGAATAATTCATCTTTCGCTTTAAACTGTACTCTGCCTCTCAGAGCAGCACATAGATCCGGGTCCTAGATATTAGCGAAATAATTTTATTTAGCTTTATTGATCAGTACATTTGAGAATTTATGTAATCACATTGTTCTTCATTTTACTTCATCTTTGCTAGCTCCAGGCTAACATGTTCAGCATAACTAATATTCCAATGTAGCGCTCACCAACTATTCCCATTCATCATTTGGTTACCTTGTGTTACTTTTTTTGCAGATGATATTTCATTGATACAATGGAGATGTGAATAAGCACGACCCTCAAATGTTATTGGTCTGGTAGATGTCAGGTTCCTTTTTATAGGGTCTATGAGTCTATGGACCACATGTATCATAGTTTTGTCTTTCTGTGGTGAACTTTTGAGACATTTGGTGGCTCTTATTTGCGCCTTACGTATGATCCTGTCTTTTTACTATCCTACATGTTCAGTTTTTCCTATCCTGGCAGCCGCAAATTTTGGCTTATTTTTGTGACTTTTTGTTGCAAATGTCTCAAATCCACATGGACACAAGCCACGTGAGGGGGTTATATACAGGAGAGGACACAAGCCACGTAAGGGGGTTATATGCAGGTGTGGACACAAGCCACGTGAGGGGGGTTATATACAGGAGAGGACACAAGCCACGTGAGGGGGCTATATACAGGAGTGGACACAAGGCATGTGAGGGGTTTATATACAGAAGAGGACACAAGCCACGTGAGGGGGTTATATGCAGGAGTGGACACAAGCCACGTGAGGGGTCATATATATATAGGAGAGGACACAAGCCATGTGAGGGGTCATATACAGGAGAGGATACAAGCCATGTGAGGGGGTTATATACAGGAGAGGACACAAGCCACGTGAGGGGGCTATATACAGGAGTGGACACAAGGCATGTGAGGGGGTTATATACAGAAGAGGACACAAGCCACGTGAGGTGGTTATATACAGGAGAGGATACAAGCCATGTGAGTAGGCTATATACAGGAGAGGACACAAGCCACATGAGGGGGTTATATACAGGAGCTGATACTACTGTTAATTTTGGATTTAACATGTTGCATTTTTACTGCATTTTTAAACCTCTTACAACACCTGAGGAGAGGTGATTTTCCTAATTACATTACTGTTAATAATTGAATTTACAAAACGCACAGTAAATGCAATGTTAACACATGCGTAAACGTGCCGTTTATATTGCGTTTTGTAAACACAAATGTTAACAGTAATGAAATAAGGCAAATCACCTCTCCTCAGCTGTTGTAATTGGTTTCAAAATGCATTTAAAACACAATTAAACTGATATGTGTGACCTCACCCTTAGATATAACCATTAAAAAAATGCAAACATTTTAGAATTTTGACAAAAGAGGCTACTGTGCAAAATGTTAAACATTTAAAGAATGTGAAATAATTCCAATTTACATGTTAAAATTGGGTCCATGAAAAAAAAAAACTTCCTTTGCACCTGCCCTGGACCACGTGCAGATTTGCGCCAAAAATAGTGCAAAAACTGCAAAAGTCACATGGAACATCTTCAAAACAAAGATGCATAAGGCACACTGTACAAAGGTGCAGACAAGGCGTACTTGAAAAACAACAGAGATAAAAGTCGCAAAAATGGCTAAAATTTCACAATTTTCCTAGCTGAAACTATGATACATGTGCCCCTATGAGTGCAATCATTCAGATAGGATACCAAAAACAAAGGGTGGCATTTATTATTTGCTTTGCACCCTTTTTTTGGCAGCTGCATTTTTTCTTTTGTTGCTGTGCCATGTGTGACATATTTATTATATGTTTTGAAAAAGATTGAAAGCGCATGGGGCCTGGGCCACCTGGTGTCTTGCATTTAGACGCTACAAGACACCGGGTGCTGATCACCGATCGCATGTGTTTGCATAGAAACGCACATGCGATTAGGCGTGGCACGCCTCCTATGGCTTTGTTTCAAAGCGTAATCAAATCACTATCGTAACACAAAGATACACAGCCTCCCTCCCAGGAATACATAGATATATACACACACACACCCCAGGAATACATAGATATATACCCCCCCCCCCAGAAATATATAAATATATACACCCATCCCAGGCACATTACGTCCTACATAATTTTGTACCTGCCTTTCCCCATTTCACACCGACCTCGTCTTCTTTCAAGATGTCAGTGTCCTGGCGCAGGTGGTGCAGGGCTTGACAACACCGCGCCGCAGGCGCCAAGACCCCGATGTTCTGTGCACTCTGTGGTCTATGGCAGATTAGGAAACGTCTTACTCCCGACTCTGCCATAGACCGGAGCTGGACTTGGACCTGAACACATAGTGGGCTATTTGGGCGGCCATGTGACCACCCGAATCGTCCACAATAAGTGGGGCCCATTTAGGGGCAAAGTGTAGGGGCTCCTGGGGTGCGCGCCTTGTGCACCCACCCTTTAATCCGGCCCTAATGAAGGATAATAAGCTCATTGGTGAGGATCTGACTGCTAATGAGTGGAGTGCAGGAGTGTCAGAAATTTAGAGTAATGCTGAGTAATTTCCAACACAAATAGCTGTACTTAGAGTTAAGTCAGGACCAGGTCTGAATGGATCTTTTTCCATAAGGGTTATTTTGTTTTTAAATCCCAGAAAACCACTTTAAAGAAGATCTGTCAGAGCATTTTGGGACACTAAACACCCACAAGTCCCTAGGAACCAGTGGTTTAGTGTGCCAAATAGCCTTTTACCAAGTCTCTTCGTGGCCACGATAAAAAAAAACTTTATACTTACATAGGCGCTTCGGACCCATCTCTTGTACTCTCCGCGCCTGCGGCGTTCTACGATGAAGTCCTTCATTGCGAAAGTGCCATTACTACAGCGCATGCGCAGCGAAGCTGGGGTGTAGTACGCTGGATTTACTGCGTGACTGAGCAGGCACACGGAGCACTGGCCCAAGGTGAGTATTAAGTTTTTAGTTTTAATATGGAGAGCCTTATAGACACGAAACCACTGGTCCATAAGGAATGGTTTGGAGTCCCAAATTGCCCTGGCAGGTCCTCTTCAAGGATACAATTTATGTTTTGGTATATTCTTAGATTCTCTGCAGATAGAATTCATCTAATATTAAATTAAAACTTGAAGGTCAAGTGTTATGTGCTGCCATGGGGAAAAACCTCCCATCATAATGTTCTCCTCAGCTAAATTATCATATTATAGTGGAATAGAAATCCACAAATATATCAAACTGGAATACAAACAGCCAGCAACCAACATGTGAATTCCCAGCTCTGCAGTCATAACCTTGTTCTAATAAGACCTACATTCAGGTGGACCATGATGTGAGATTCTATCTAGAGCAGAACAATGTGCAGTGATTTATGGCCCGGAGCTTGATCTCTTGTATCTGTAGTTTTAGAAGCACAGGTATCCAATGTCAGGGCTTTTCACCTTACACAATCCATCACTTATAATCTTTGTTTTATGATTAGATTTGATATGAGGGTTAAACTCTCAATCTATCAGCTGCTTTCAGATCTAAGCAGATTGTGGGATTAAATGACTTGGAGTCTACACTTAGAAACATATAGATAGACAGATGATTTCCATATAGACAGTTCTATGTTTAGGTAATTTGTCTTGAACTAAGATTATTCGGTGAGTGCATAGAGTACATAGATCGTGTTGTTATAGATTATAGAAATTGTATACAGATTCTCTAATATTCCAGGTCTCTGATATACTATGGGGGCTTTCATTATTTTTGGCACTAGTAGTAGGAACGATTCAGGTAGGTCACTTTACATGAATGTTTGGCATGATTAAAAAATAAATTATGTTGTAAATTATTTGTTGCAGATTTTGCAAATCTGCGATACAATTCTAAAATTTTCATTGCTAAGGGTGAAATCTCCAGTGAAAATCGACAACTTAAATTCACGAAAATGTGAATTAACAATCTGCAGCTCAATCAAGTCAATAGCTACTTGTATGACCCTATGCAGCATAACAAGAACCTAATGTCATTTTATTATCAACAAGACCCACTAAGGCCGCCTGCACATGACCATGGTCAATCCATGAAAAACAGACTGGGGGGGGGCATTTTTTTACCCCATTTTTTCATGTTTCCATGTGCGCTATATTTATTATATTATATTATATTTATATTTATTATGTTGGGCCACAATTTAGCTTCTTTTCCAACACTCACAACTTTTTTTGTTGCTCTATTCGCCTATGCTTTTCAATCCCAACACTTTTCCTGCACTTCTATCCACTTCTAGTTTCCCGACACTTTTTTGGCGCATTGTCTGGCACATAATAAAAACAACAAAAAGCAAATCTTATAAACCCCTTCATGAATGTGGTTTTACTTTTCTTAGTCTCTTTTTCTCTGCAGAATAAAAAGGTAGAACTTTAATCTAAGTTTTACAGAAGTACTGCAATGCATTGTATAAGGGATCAAGGTATCCCCAGTGTAAGGCCCGTTCCACACTTGCGAGTGTGATGCGGGAGTGAACTCAGCATGTCAGTTCACTCCCGGTGTGCAGCGTTCGGGCCGTGCGTTCCCGGCAGCTTGCGTTGCGAGTGTGATGCGAGTTCATCGCATCACACTCGCAAGTGTGGAACGGGCCTCAGTCCCCTAATGGGTATGTAACAAAAAGTTAAATAAAGGTTTTAAACAAAATAAACATGAAAAAAAACACCAAAAAATCACTTATTTTCCTATATATTATTATATGTTGTGCTAACAAAAAAAAAATTACCTCCCCCCACCCACACAAAAATTTGGTATGGTCGCATCCCTAGCAACCTTGGTCAAGCAGATATAACATTATTATACCCGTATTGTGAAGGCTATAAAAAAAAATTTAAAAAAATAATTAATAATTGACATTTTTGTGCTTCCTACTTTCCAAAAATATGTAATCGAAAATGATCAAAAAGTCAGATGTACAGTACATCAGTACCATTCTAACTGTGTTTCTTTTCCTGCAATAAACAAGCCCTAATAATCATCTTTTGAGTGAGGAATAAAAACGTTATAGCTTTCAGAATATGGCGACACAAAGACAAATAATGCATTTACCTTAATATTTGGTGTTTCCTTAATCGTACTAACCTACAGAATCATTGTATCATGTTTGTTAAACTGTACAGTGAACTGTGTAAAAGTTTTAATTAAAAAAACAAGTGGCAAAACAGCTGTTTTATTCTTTTCCTCTGCAGGAAAGAGTTAATAAATTTGAATCATCATGCTATTTCTACATTAAAAATGAACCCATTGGAAAATACAAATCTTACCGCAAGAAACAAGCCCTCATATGCCTATGTCGGATAAAAAATGAAAAGTTATGCCTTTTGGAATTGGAGCCTGGACAAACTAAAAAAAAAGGGTGTTAACAACACTGAAAAGACACAACAGTTTTGGAATAAGAAATCCATACAATATAATAAGCATTTCTCATATAAATTCACCTCAATAGTCATTGTCCATTCAATTATTAATAACTCCAGTCATGAGAAGCATTACCCTATACTCTGGAGACTCCTAGTTTTGATGCACAGAGAGAGAGAAGCATCATTGTATTGCTAGACACCAATGGTTTATTATTTCATCTTCTCCTAAGCTGGAGACATATTAAGAGGTGTAACTTGTATAACCTGAACATAGCATCGAAAATGTATTTTGTATGTATTAAATTGAGAAACCCTTCAGATGACAATTTAAAGTAACTCTACCACCAGGATGAAGGACTGTAAACTAAGCACACTTATTTGCCCCCTCTGACAGGATCCGCTCTTCTTTTAGCTTCTTATGCTCTTGTTTTTTTTTTAAAAAAAAGGGCCCCATGTCCCGAGTCTGAGGGGCTTCAGACTCCATAGCTGTTAATTTTAGACTGGAGCCCCTTAGGCTTATTTGCATAATTTTCAAAGCTAAAAGAAGAGAAGATCCTGCAAGAAAAGGCACCAGCAAGACTGTGGCAATCTTGCTTCTTAAATAAACTTTTAAAATTTTGCTAATGAGCCCCAAGGGTTCCATGCTGGAAGAGAGAGGTGTCTGGGGCGTGCATAATTAGCAGCCCGGGGCACTGGACATCTTGTCCCTGGGCTCCGTGATGCTAATTATATGTTTCTTTTTAGGTGATCCCAGCTTGTCAAGACTAGCAGAGGGCAGCGCCGGGAACAAAATCAAGAGTAGCAGAAGTGAGTATTTCTATTTTTTTTTTTTTTTGTTTGTTTTTTCAAATGGTTGAGGTTCTTTAAAAAGAAAATGTTGGAAATGTTGCACTTCCCATTTGAAGTCAACATCAGAATAATAATTATAGTGATAGGATAGTACAAGAATAAAACATGCCATCTCCATGACTTCTCCGAGGCTTCCCCCCTGCACTGGAACTCTCTACCAAAACATATCAAAGTGTCCTCACCTTCCGAACCTTCAAATGTAACCTGAAAAGCTACCTCTTTAGAAATGCCTTCAACATGCAATAACCCCACTATTATGCTCCATCTCCTTATCCATTCATCTACCCTCCCATACCTCCCCACAAGCAGCTCCTAATGCTTAAACAAACTTATGGGTGACAGGTCCTCTTTAAAGGAGCAGAATCTTTGAAACTGTAATGCATCTACCGTAGTGTTTACACCACAAAAAAGGAAACAATATGCAAAATGTAGAAAGCATAAAATAACACTTTATTAGATCAATTAAAACAAATACAATTAGAAAGAGACCTAAACAAAAATAGTCCACCAAAGGTCAAATAACTAAATATACATAAATAGATAACAGAAGAACTTTATAGAGGTATATGGGGGCATTTATTATTTTGGGCGCAGGAACCGCGCTATATTATTCAATGGACTGTAAGTTTGTGGTGCAAGGGATTCATGAATTGACACACAGACTAAAAGGTTTACAACTCCCTAGACTTGATTTATGCTGCTTTAATCTTGCGCCATAAAGGGAGTTCGAAAAATAGAAGCGCTATAAAACTGTCAGATTTCCAAGCGGCGCCACGATTTTGCACCCAAACATAGAACAAGTCAAGAGTGTTGAAAAACACCTAAAATTGTGGCGCGGACACTTCTTAAATTATGGTGCAAGAGGCGCAACAAGGGGAGAAAAAATTCTGCCAGTTTTCTGTTTGAAAGTCGATCATAATTGTCCATATAGTCCTCAGAACAAGTCAAGGAATTTGCTTGCAAACAAGTATTAAACATCACCCAAAAGAATAACAGAGGATAAGGGACACATACACATTTTGCTTTGCTTTGTCTGGGGTATCAATAAATTAGTATTTATTTTAATCGTAAGTGTCCTCCGCCTCCATACAATGAAGACTTTTTCGCCCTGTTCCTTACAGCTGATCCTGGAGAACACCAGTGATTGGAAACTGATCTCCTTTTCCTGTGGAGCAAAGCACCAAAGGGATAAAGCACACAGTGATATCACTACTCACAAATCATGCACATATGGAGATAAACACTGCCAAGGTGTACAATCAAGTCACAAAACACAAGGCATATAGGGGGTCATTTATCTTATTTTCCCCTTCTCTGCACTCTTTTTGCGCCTGTTGTGAGACTATTTTTTGCACCTCATTCGTCTTTGTCGTTTTGGCTCTTTTCCTTATAAGGCACAATTTGTTGCCTTTCCTAAGCATGGTTAGGACTTTTGTGTTATTGCACAAATAATTTGCACAATAGTACAATAGTATAATAAATTGGGTGCAAACATCTGTAAAGAGGTGCAAAGTAATGACAAATAAGGCACAAAAACACCGCAAATTGAGGCACAAAACCGCCATTACTCTGCAAAAAGGCACAAAAACACCCCAACAGAAGGAAAAGATAAATGACCCCCATAAACTTAGAATAACATCTGCTTTACAATGGTGGCCCCCGATTTCTGTCCTGTGAAAACTGGCGCCGATGCGCTACAATCCGATCGCATGCACCAAAATCCCGGGGCAATTCTGCGCAAGTCGGAAATATTCGGGAAACCCAACGAAAGTGCGGCGTTTGGACCCTTAGCAAATGAGCCCCATTGTCTTACCCAAGGCTTGCTGCTGCCATTGCCGGCTGACCTGGTACACCTTTCTACTTAAACTATTTCCATCCAGTAAAAAGAGTTTGCAGAGGGAATAGATGTGGTCTTCTCTTTTCCTGGCTCTCATTACATTGTGATAATCTCTTTGAACTCCAGTGTTGTCCAGGCAATTTCACTTTTCACCTACTCCTACCACATTGACAGCTAGCTTTGTTATCTTATGCCTCCCAAGGCGATCATTACATCAATCCTGTGTTGTTCCACCCACACTTACACGTATTACATTATATTAGTGCATACAATACCCATTCATCACATGACGTTTACTTTGCTACATCCTACTTAACATTTTCTCCCTTATTCCCCCCGGCTAGGTATTGTGGTTTTTCACTTGGCCTAGATGGATTTCCTCAATGAAGTTCTTATTGTATCCGTATTGTGGAGCAGTTATAATAACCACAGAGGAATATCTGAAAAGATACATTGCTGGATAGGATAGACACTTAGTAATAAAGAAATAGATCATATCACAAAATATAGCACAGGAAAAACTGACAAATTATGGAATCATCTTTATTATTTGTTATAAATATTATTTTTGATTATCATTGTTGTTGTTATTTTGTGTGCATTCAAAGGTTTGTCCAGTCACAACAAGTGCGGGGGTCTCATCACTGGAACCCCTAATGATTAACAAGTTATAACTATTTAGATAAGTAAGCTATAACTTACTGATCAAGTTAGTTCCCCCTTCAATCATGAGAGTGGGGATCCCACTGTACCCCAAAACAATGGATTGGCAGATCGGACATGCACACCACTGCTCCATTCACTGTCTATCAGACTGACAAAGTGAGCCAAGTACAGACAGTCCCCGGGTTATTTACAAGATAGGCTCCATAGGTTTGTTCTTAAGTTGAATTTGTATGTAAGTCAGTTTTATAATTGTAGCAAAAAAACTTTTTGCTGTAATGGGACCAATGATAATCAATAAAGCTTCATTACAGACACTTTACAGCTGATCACTGCAGCCTGGGACTAAACTAAAGTATCCAGAGAGGTTCACCAGAGATCACAGTGGGCAGAGAGATACGTCTGTAACTTTAGGTCGTCTGTAAGTCAGGTGTCCTTAAGTAGGGGACCGCCTGTACTGCGCTCAACTATTTCTGCCAGTGCCATAGAGATGAAAGAGCAAGAGGACACTTGTGGGACCAGCTGCGCTGTTCATTTAGGGATACCATGGACCCACATTCTTGTGATCCATTGGGGTCCCACCACTTGAACCCCCACCAATCACTTGATTTTTTTGTGTGATTAGCTTAACAAACCCAAACTAAACAACATTTTAACTCACTCATTGATCTTGAACTCAAAAATGTGCTGTGTGCCAAATGTGCATTAATCTTTAGTCTATTGTAGGCACTCTCCTAAATAACACGTTCCCAAACCTTCAGGAGCCAGGTGGCGAAGCAAGGGTTTGGAATCAAAAGCCTCTGATCCTGGAATCAATGCTATTCTGATCCAGTCTTTTACCTTGGATGCCACTCCAGTATCCACCAAGAAGCCATAGCTGAGGTTCCATTTTCATCTCCATTAGAGAGCCCTAGTTTTAGAGCAGAAAACTCTGCACTACTCAAGGTCCACCAAGATTTGGTCACCCAAGATGAGCCTAAAAATTACTGGAATTTAGTATTTAAAAGAAATAACTTTTAAAACTACGTAAAATTAAGTAAAAAGTGTGAGGTTTCTCAAAAGCTCAATATAGAGGTGATATTATTATGTTCTGTATTGCAAGACAAGGATACAATGTATAATACATTGTTACAATATCTACCTTTAACTTGATTTGATTAAAATTGGTGGGACCCCTGTTCCATCTCTAGGACCAGATTGATCCCATCTCCCTTTTAAAGCCACAATTGGAAATGTCAGTCTGTTCTTAAATTTAGACGTTATGAAGGCAACTCTTGGATGAGTCATGATATTTGCTCTTATATGGTTCAATGAATGAACGCTAAGTGAACAAATGATCAGTTATGGGATGATCACACATTAGATAAGTGTCTGTCACACAAGCCAACAACAATGGGACTAGCTATCTAGTATCTGAAAATACTTTGAATCTTTCTTCCTATTAAAAATTATTAGAAGAGACTGCAGCATCTGCCCTTCTTCATTGTCTACCAAGTACAGTGCTCTACATTTTATAGTGGTTGACTTTGATATTGCACCTCAGCAAAGTTCACTTAAATGGTAGTGAACTACAGATAGATTGTAAGATTGAAAGCTCTTGTTTCATCTGATTATGTTTTTTCTCTGCAATGCCTGTTTTTATATGTATTTGTCCCCCATGATCTGTACAGCACTGTGGAATATGATGACACTATATAAATAAAGCTTTATTATTCCTATTAAATAGGTGAGGTCAAATTGTCTGACATAGATAATCAATAGATAAATTCTCTTAATATAGTAAAATTCATAATAGATAACTAAAAAATACATCCTTTCTATCTTTATATAGTACAAAAATTGATAGATAGACAGATGGATGGATAGATAGATCTAAATAGAAAGATAGAGCTAGCTAGTTAACTAGATATATATATATATATATATATATATATATATATATATATATACATACATACATATAGATACTTTTTTGCAACATTCTTAATATTTACAAATATTCCATAGAAAACATCTCTAGATTCCATGATACATATAACTATATATATATATACATATATAGTTCAATAGATGGATGGGTAGAATAGCCAATTCCCTCTATGTAGGGAAATAAAATTAAAAAGGATACTATAGGGCAGGATGAGTTACCTATAAACATGGTAGATATGGTATACGTGGTATACGTGGTAGAATGCATCATATGTAAGAAAATGATTATTCTATTTGGCATAAAGAAATTGGGATATTGATCTAAAATAGTTCAATAAATTGGTCACAATAAATTTTGCATTATTTAATATCATTACATATATATCTTATATATATCTTTGGAGCTGTCCACACTGGCATCTAAGGTATCGTCTTCTACGAACTTTGTGTGACCCTGGCGTCCTGCAAGGACTGTGGGTGGGAAGATGCCATCCTGTTGTCACAAAGTGTCACAGATAGGGTGGACTCAGTTTTCTACAGAAATAAACATTTAAATGGCCGCCTGTACACTGAAACTTCCTTTGCCAAATACACTTTTGTCTCTTGACACATTTGATCTCCACAAAGGACACCTGAGATGACATTCACAAGTAGACAGCCTCTTTTCTCTGACACAGGTCACTCCAAAGTGTATACATTGCTACACTTTGTGTCCCACCAAAGCCAAGACGTCTTGTTTCCTAAATGTGTCTTATTTTGGAGGGAGAGGATTTTGATGCTTATCAAAGAAGAAGACATTGCAATATCAAAGGCCACCAGGGGAAACCTGGGGTCATGACTGAGGTGACTTCTTTTGATGTCACCAACCACTCAGAAAAGCTGTTGTTGTAGTCAACAGGTCATTTACATGAGATTGCTAAAGGCAGATGGTGAAAAATAGAGAAATCAAACTACATATCAGTGATATAAATATAAGCAAAGTGGCCAAACACAGCCTCTGGTTAATGATATGTCCACAAATTACCCCCTAGCATACCATAGATTCTATAAATATACAATATATACAATTGTCGGGTCCTTATTAGTGTATTGGACACTACATTAAAGGGATTATATATAAATATATTTTAAAATAAATATTTTATCTAATTTTAAAAGTCCAGCATACAGTACTTTGATCTCTGATATTCTGATTATATACCCTTTAATACATGTATGATTCCCACACGACACTATCCATTATATGGATACACTGTATCATATATATGACAAATATCACACATTGCACTGTATGCACCACCCTATAATATAGATATTTAGTAAGTTTTCTTATCTCTGACACCTCTGCTGACCCCCTGAACTTGTTGACACGTGTGTCTTTGATTTGATCAGGCTTTTGTCATTCCCACTTTGAAAGTGAGAATTTGTAATTCTCCCAGTCAGATCCCCGTTTGAAGTGTATCAGTCCTTTTTATATGCAAGTGGATGAATCTAAAAGAACAACCAACCTTACACATACACTTGGTTTTCTTTTGGATTACAAAGTAGACAGTGTTCATGTTCCCAGGCTCCACTCCTGGTGACCTTTTCATCCCCTTCTTGACCACACATGTCCCTAAAGGGGTACACTTTTCCAATATTATTCCATACACCAAATATTCTAATGATTGTACTGATCACACAACTTTGTTTTTTATAACTATTACAATTTTATTTTGTATTAAAATATATATCTATATACAACAAATACAATCTTTGACATTCAGCCATATGGCCAAATAATACCTGAAGTCCCAAAAGTCACCTCCCTTCTTTTCTTGTAAAATTGCATATTATTATTCAGGCACAGGGAAAAAGCCATCTCACATGTATAGAATAGTGCAAATATAAATAATAAAAGAAGGCAGATGTGTAAATAGTCTGTCTTTGGTCATAAACTGCATAAGTAGTAATGCAGGGGTACATACATGGCATGACCCCCCAGTAGTATAAGGTCAGTTTAATTCATTAGCAATAATACTCATTCTCATGCATGCAATATGATCTGCATATACTGTAGTACATACTGGACTGGACATAGTATAGATCGAAACAGTCACCATTTGTATATGTACATCTATGTGTTAAATGTCATTCATATTGCATAAGTCACTGCATAGTGCAAAGTCCTCTCTGAATAGTCCTAGAGTTCTAGAGACATCTATGATGAGACATCACTGGAAGGGGAATGAGGTTCTGACTTATGTAGGGATTTCTGCTTCTGATCTGTGGATGGAGGACTTGGCAGAACCCCCTCCCTTTCCCTCTTCTTCTGTTTCATTCTCCGGTTCTGGAACCAGATCTTGACCTGAGTGTCATTCAGTTGTAGGGAGTTTGCAATTTCTATACGTCTGGCTCTGGTCAGATACTTGTTAAAGTGAAATTCTTTTTCCAGTTCTGTGAGTTGTTTAGTTGTGAAATTTGTCCTCATTGTGCTGGAGGAAGTGGAGAGCCCACACTCTGGAGGCATTGCTGCAAAACCAATGATACAAATGATTACAATGTGTCAAATATTTATTATTATTGTTAAGACGTTTCCATAATGTAAACATCATTGTAACATTGTATATATTCCTGTTATATAGTAAAAACTATGACATCCATAGATAAGTAGACATATGGATATTTCTATATTTATATACGAAATATATGAGAAATAGATAATACATAGAAAATGCGTAACTGATAAGTAGTGATATATAAATATATAGTATAATGGACATACATTTGATGGATAGATAGATGATATGATTAATAGATATAATAGATAGCATAATGGATATAAGGTAGGTATATAGAATACATATATATGTGATATATATATATATACACAAGAAGGACACATATATACATAGAATAGATAGTATAATGGATATAAGGTAGGTATAGATATATGGGTAGATAGATCTCTCCATATATACTAAGTATATTGACTATAAGGTACATAGATTGATAGACTTACCTTTCTTTGGAGCATTTCGTTTTACTTTCATCCAGTCAAAAGTATTTAGAGAAGTCTGGGTCTCAGAAACTGGTGAGTTTTGCTTTGGATAAGAACCAGGAGAGGGGGAGAAGTTTTGAAAGTTTCCTGAATACAAGTCTAGTTGTTCCTTAGGTGGAGCCAAGTGATTGTCTTCTCCAAGGGTTTTGTATGCCAGCTGCCCACCGATAAGGAAAGATCCATTCCCAGGAAAGCTGGTGTACTGCATGTGTCCACCAGTATCCTCCATCGGATGAGTAGATCCATAGGAATAGTCATATTCTGAGCTGACAGGGAGATAGTTGTAATCTGCAGGTGCAGCTGGTTCATAGGGGACATCTAGACTGCATGGGGCATAAAGTGCTGGAGCCTGATGTGGAGGTTGGTGAGAAGATGTTGGGTGGACACCAAGTGATAAATTCCCCATATACTGATTGTCAGCACCAGGTCCAGGATAGTGCTGTAAGGGAGCATTTCTCTGGTCACTGCGGCAGAATTTAGGTGAAAAAGCAAGAACATCCCCAGCATAATCCAAGTATGAATTCATCTCAGTCCTTGATGTAGTAGTCCTTAGGTGGTGACCTCACTGAGCACTTGGAGCTTCACCTGATATTGTCTTCTGGACTTGTCTCATTGCTGAGGAAGTAAATATTGGCCAGGGTGGAGAGGTGGTCACAAGCTTCTTGTCATCCAATCAGAAGCCTAAGATGCCTGGGGTCCAGGTGGAGCTCACAGCTGGGGGTGCACTGGCTGGACTTTTAAACTTTCCAAATGAAAGAGCTCAGATGAACAGAAGTTTTTGGCTCCTCATCCAAGAGCTGCTCCTTAAGACATCTAAAGATCTGAAGACCCCTCTCTTCATACCTTCTCTTCAGCAGGTCTCCTCCAGCATACTGCCCCTTACCAGAGATCTCCAGCACTGTAGAAGGCAACCTCCCTGTCAGCACCTCAGCCTGTGATGAAGACAACTGATAGGACTGTACTTCTGGAGAATTTCTCTGCAAATCAATATCTTGAAAACTCTTATGAAACGTATTTGACGGTCGATCTTACACTTTACATTATTAATTATACTTCATTATTTGCAGACAGATGCATTTGTAATAAGTCCCAGGCATCAGCAAGTCCTCAGAAGAAGCAGAACACAATGTGGATTGAGCTGTGTGCACAAAGTGCAATGTGTGCTCCTGCTTTCAAGGAACTCTATCTAATAGGATGATGGTGGTGGTGGTGATGATGATGATGGGGAGGATTGTGGTGCTTAAATGTTTTGCTCCCATCTCCCTTTTTAGCAGTGACTGCAGCTAATGGATGTGGTGCAGGGTTCAGAATGCTAATGGCTCCTCTGCTGTCCCCTGGTAATACTAGAAATCTCCCTGTAAGGTAGAATATATTGGGCAGTGGGAGGAGGACACTGGAGAGCAGGCAGGGCTATCTCTGAATCTTAGGCTTTATAGAGAACAATAAAACAATGTGATTACAATGCACTGGAGACACCAACTTCCCTTATGTCATTATCCTCAGTGCCTGACCCTGCATTAAATCACACATGTGCTGGATGATGTATCCTCTCTGTGCTGATATCACCCTCCTGCACCTGTAGTCATTCCTGTATAAGTACTGAATATGTAGGGAGAATGGCAGACATAGAATGGTATTGGGAGGCTGTGCATGGTATCCACTACTCTGCAACAACTTTATCACATTTGTTGCACTCACAGTAAAGCAATGATAGATTGGATCTTGTTTGTATAATTTTCATCTATATAGCACCAACATATTCTATAGCACTTTACAATTCTAAGGAAAGTTTCCAGTAAAGGAATCCCTATAAATATACTTTTCAATTAAAATAATGGACACTTTATTTTACATAATTTCCTTTATGGCGGGTTTTTTTTCAGTATCGTTTTTTTATAATTGTTATTTAAAAAAAAAATAAAGATGGAAATGAAGTAAAAAAAAAAATGAAGTAAAATAAAAAAAAATTGCCTGCTGTGTTTTTTTACTATTTTAAACAAAAGAGAAAAAATAAGATACAGCCATGTAAACGAATAATGACAGAAGACGTGAAAAATAAATTACAGTCAAAGTTATTTTAAAGCATCAATTTTAAAATTAATCAATTTTTGAGGACGAGTAGGTGCAGCTCCTCGTAGCTGCATGCCGAAGATATGCCGGTAGGAGGAGCAAAGAGGCAACTGGGGTATGGGGTAGCCGCGCCGTATAGTCTCATCTCCGGCTTCTCCACGCACCAGTAGCCTCTTTAGAAAATTAGCATATTAGGGGAATAAAAGTTAGAAAAAGATACCGGGACGTGAGGATTAGCCCTTAAAAGGGCTATCCTCACGTACAATGGAGACACCTACCAACCGATCTACCTTAATAGGTAGATCCATGGTGGTAGGTTTCCTTTAAATAAATCAAAGATTTACACAAAACGTGAAACTGACTTCAAAAGGTCTCATGTTAATGAATTCCCTTGTAGTATTTTCGGACAATGATACGGCTGTTCATTTTAAAGTATAGCACCATACACGTAAAGATGGATTATACTTTACTAGTCAGGATCTGTGTCTTCCTGAAAACAAAATGTTTTGGGATATAAGGAGTATAGGACACTGAAGAATGTATTCAGGATCTGATGAATACTGTACAGTGATGGAGGATACTATGTATGTATATATGCTTGTGTTATGTTTGTGTATTGGTTTGTATATAGGACGCATATGTAAGTGTAGGAGATTATTATAGGATGTGTGTGTGATCTCTTCCTTGGTGCTCACCGGTGTATAGCCACATGGAAATATTATCTGCCCATTTCCATATTCCTACTACTATTCAGTAGTAGGAGTGGTAGTAGGAGTAGGAGCCCTTCCTCAGACTCTTATTGTCCTGGGAGCCCTGTTAGTAACCTGCTGACTAGCTCTTGCCTTGAACTTAGGCCGTTACACATCCATGTATGGTTGAGTAGTGACAAACTCATCTCTGTTACATCACTATCACGGATCACCCAGCGATGCGGTGCCATGAATTATTCAGCTTCCTCCCTGAATACATTGTTATTTTTATTGTAGCTCTGTCCAGTAACATTTAAGTAACAGAGAGATCGGGTCAGCTTCTAGCACATCTCCAGAGACTACTGAGCTCTATTATTTTTGACTGCAGTAAGTATTTTGTGTGGCTAATGTATCCCACTCCTCGGCAAAGTCATATTTTATTGCACCAGGACAGATTTCTGGCAGGAAAAGTCAGTGTTTTCAGTGTGGAGCTAATAGCTTATATTTCATGTGGAATCATTTCTTAAGGGGGTTTTCTTTCTATGAACACTGATCCTCACAGGATAGGGAATAAGTGTCTCATCATGGAGGTCCAACCACTACGATCTGCAGAATTTGCATGAATGTGGACTTGAAAGTACATCCAAGTGTTGAGTATAAATGGAGTACCAGTTTAGAGGATCTTTGAAGGTTCTCCAAAGGTTCTCATACTACGTAACTGTCAGTCAAAATAACATCTGCAAAGAGTTTGTATGTTCTCTCCATGTTTGCATGGATCCTCCGGTTTCCTCCCACACACCAAAACTTACTGGTAGGTTGATCAGATAGTGAGCCCCATTGGGGACAGGGACCGATTTGGCAAGCTCTGTGCAGCGCTACGTTGTCTGTGTGCGCTATATAAATAAAGGAATTATTATTATTAAGGGACTCCCATCCTTATTTCCCAAGAAGCTTGGTTCCGGTAAATGTCAAACCACAAAAAAAATTGACTTGTACGGGTCCATAACTTCATACACTTTATAACCAACACATCACAAATCAATTCTTTACTTTTTAAAATAAGATTAGTTGTGGGTTTTAGGTTCCAAATAATATTGTCCTAGAATACGCCTCCTGTGACCTTCCCTCCCAACCTATTTTGGGGCATTTACTATGTGTCGTACTTGTCTTTTCTGGCGTGCACCAGATTTATTATGTGTCAGTGCCACAACAATAACCTCATTTTTCGGACACTATCGCTCTTTTTTTGTTGTCGCACTCAATTTGGCCGTAAAACTTGACTTCTGACACTTCTCCTGCAGTTTTTGTTTCCCAACACTTTTTCTGCTCAATGTTGGCGTATAATAAGACTGACAAAAAGCAAGTCCGACAACTTTTAAACCCTTTCATGAATGGGATTAATCATTTGTGATGCTCACTTGTTCATCTTACGATGCGCCAATACATGAAGGCCGTACGGCACAATATAGAATCACATTGCAAACCACCAGTAAAATCTATACAATCTAATACAACACCAAGGCACCAAAAATGATCAATGCCCCCTCCTTTATCTTTGTTTTACCTGCCATATTGTTCACCACCTCAAGTATAAATGAGGTCCCCCACCACCACCTCTTGTCCCTTCTCATGTCCCCTACCACCACCCTCTTCCCTGTATTTCCCTTACTGTCTTTCTGTGTCCATCCCTATCTACATAGGTCATCTCGGCTCTTTTTAAAACGCATTTCACCAACTGCACAGAGATATGCCTAATTAAAACAAAAGAAACTTGTTAACACACGTGTTATCATTATGTTAACACATGCCGTTTTTAACACATGTGTGAACACAAGCGTTAACATTTGCGTTTTGTAAGCACGGGTGTTAACAGTTGTTTAATTAGGCAAATCTCTCTTCAGCTGTTGTAATGCATTTTTAAACGCTTGGGTTGGATGCAACTTGTGACTGCACCCTCACACGTTACTCTTGAGTTATTGGGCAGCGTTTTGCACGTTTTTCTGTTGTAATGATAGAATACATTGGGAGTTGACAAGTTGACGGCGTTTTTGGGTGGAGGCTGCACCAACTGACCATAACAGATGACATATATATTATTATTGTGAAGCATTATGGGGAGATTTATCACAGCTTGTGCAGCTTAAAAACAGGCGTACAAGTTGTGATTTCTGCGCAATTCCCGGTGGCCAGAAATTAAGACTTTCACACCCTCTACACCAGTTGATCAGGGAGGGGGAAATTCCACACCATGTGTTATTCCCCCGCGCTTTTGCACTGACTGTAGCCTGTTCAGGCGCAGGCTAAGGCGTCCTTCTACACCAGGTCAGACCTCCTGATAGATCTGGTAAGCGCAGGGGGGTAGGGGCAGCATCAAACATTGGCGAAATTAGCATCATCCTATGATCAATATGCCCCTATGTCTGTACTGTAGGATCAATATGAGCAATAAGCCTATGTTGTGCCATCAATGAGGACTTTTGATTTGTCATCCAGGGGCGTAACTACGAGAAGCAGTGCCTCATAGCAGACTTTGAATGAGGCCCTCTTCCCTTTTAAGAAATGTATATATTTGTACACTCACACACATGTTTTACAATCACACACATTATTACACTCATACTGTATATACACACATTTATATACTTATATATACATACACATACAGGATATACACACCATACACACACATACAACATACATACATACAGTATACACACATCACATGTATATACATACAGTATACACACATCACATATACATACGTACAGCATATACATACATACATACAGTTCCATTTACATCCATGTAGCATATACACACATACATGCATACAATACCATATACAGACATACAGCACATACACACACGCATACAGCATAAACATACTGAATACCCCAGATGCCAGGGTCCCCTGACGCTACAGACCCCATTGCGGCCACTGTGGCTGCTACCCCTGTAGTTACGCCCCTGGTGTCATCACTAGATACACAATCTCTTTACTATAACACCACATATAGTGTCATGTAACTGGCTCCATCATCCGGCGGCCTGCGTTGGCATGTGTGCTCCGCTCATGGACAGATAATAATAATAATTCTTTATTTATATAGCGCACACAGATTACGAAGCGCTGCACAAATGACAGTAGGAAAGATGCCTCTGCTAAAAACTCCTGCTCAGGAATAAATCATGCTCTATCATTTTCAGCTTAGGCACTGGGCTCATACACGGGAGGTGGAAACCGTAACCATGTGTGTATGAGCTCATAGAGAACCTGCTGTCCGTGTGCAATCTGTTAACTCAACAAATTCTAGTGACAAATTCTGCATTCATCTCCGTGTAGCATGTCATGTTATAACTTGGTCCCGCACTTTCGCAGTATGACATCAGTGGGTGCATTGGGGCTTATTTACTAAGGGTCGCGGATCGCACTTTCGTTGGACTGGTCATGGTTTTCGGGATTTGCGGCATTGGGACAGGTATTTAGCAGGAAATTGTGTCCCAATGCATCGGATTGTGACGCAGCTGTTTTGGCTTTCATGCAAAAGGAAACCGGGGGGCGTGTCGTCGTACAATCCGACGGATTCGGACTGAGCGCGGGAATTTATCTTTCAATTTGTGTCACAAGACATGCACTTACATGCACCAGGAAGAAGAAGGTGAATTCCGACGGGCCTGAGCGAAGAAGCGACACATGTGCGCAATCTTAGTGAATCGCGGCAGAGTGCAAGTTAATGTGTCCCAAAATGTCAGTATTATGACGTAAATGGAGGATTATCTATGGGATATGATGTCACTGTATCATCATTAGTCCCACTATGACATCACTGGGGACATTTCTTGAAATATAATGTAATTGTGCCATTTATGAGCCCCTGTTCTACTAGTTATATTGGGGGGCATTTATTATTCGCTTTTTGAGGGGCATTTATTAATTTTGGCACAGGGTGGCGCAGGAAACATGTTATATGAGATATAAGTTTGTGGCGCATGTATATTATATCTTGGCGCCACAATTTAGCTTCTTTTTTGACCCTCAAGCCTTTTCTTGTTGTTGTCCAATTTGTGCGCAGCGTTCAAGTTCCGATACTTTTCCTGCAGTGCATAATTTGACCAACAAAAGCAAGTCTACCGACTTCTAAACCCCTTCATGGAAGTGGTGTCACATTTCTAACGCTCATTTGTTCTTCTTACAGTGCGCCAAATCCATTAAAGCCGTGCACCACATACACCAACTTCACGCTAAAATTTGCGTACTTCCACTACAGTTGTTAAGTGTTGTTCTGTATCCAAAATTGTACATTGTGTTAAGTTCCAGAAGGTTTCATGAACATGTGGAACAACAATGTTTCAAGGCAATCGTTCCATAATAAACACGTGTGATGTACAGAGAGGGTTCACTCATCCTCATGTGCCTCCAGCTCATGAAATCATTGGGGGTGTTTACTACTGTCCCCAATAACTTCCCTTTAGCTTTATGCCAGGTGTCTGATACAATTTCAGCGATACATTTATCAATTTTAAGATTGTATTACAGTAGAATATCAAAGTGCAGGTTCAGGTTTCAATGCGCAATATTCAATTAAATCATGACATCCTGGAAGCCCCCCCTGATCAGCCTGGACCCAGCTGTTCTCCTCATACATTGAGTTCTTTGTCTACTTGGGCTCAGCATTCCCAGTAGTTCACCAGTAGAGGTCCCCAGTGAAAGTGACCGCTGCAAGATGTCACTAATGAAAGGGTGGAAACCCATCGGAGCTAAAGCCTCATAGGCAGAAAACTCAAGATTTTGTATCTATAGAGCCCCAAGCAAGGTTATGTCTGGGGACCCCTAGTGCTCCCCTGTATTCACCTATAATGGAAGTGCTGGGAGTAATAGCTTTATACTGCATTGGCGATTGGTATATTGTATTGGCATACTGGGAGGATCTGGTAGTCTTGGGCTTTGGCAGAACTGGTTGTGTTGGCTTGTGTTCAGATATTATGCCTCAAAATAATTTGTCTATATAAGCATGCCCGCCCCAAGAACAAGCCATTAATAAAGATTATTATTATTACTAATAATAATAATAATAATAATACAAAATGGGGCCTAGCATTTATTTCAGCATTATATTAAAATTTTAATTGCACCCAATGGCAGACTGGGACATATCTGCAATACAAACTCCAATTTAAACAAGTAAATGGTGGGGGAAAGGGGGTAGAAGAAGAAACTTTAGGAGGCTCTACTGTAAATATGGCCTTACCATAAGTTCTAGAACCTATATACTGTGTGGAGCCATACAATGGGGGGCATTTATCAGGGCTTCTGTGCCACCTCATGGCGTACAATCTCCTGAAATAATCGCAAATAATATCTTATAGTTAGCACTTAGTGCTTATTTTCCCTAACCCACCACCTTCACCGCAGCGGGGGATTAAGGGGGGGGGGGGGCAGACCAGGCAATGGGTGCGAACAGCAGGGAGTGGGCCGCACCTGCGCACTCTATGCAGCTGGCAAATTTCTCCCCGGTTCCCCAATCCTTGAGAACCGTTTGCATCCCACCTCTGTGTTGGACCCTGTGATCCTTGAAGCTGTAAACAATTGCATGGAGTTTGTGTCCATCACTATGTATCATACCGTACGAAACACAATTTTGCCTTTATAATAGCAATGTTACTGCTAAATGTGCACATGTAAGACCTCCATCCCTGGTCTACATAGATAGATGCCTGGTACTTATGACACATCTGGACGGCATTGGACCCCCCTCTGTGATGGTTGTGCAGTTGGAGTCCGAGGTACCAGGTCGTTACAAGGTGAATTTCCATCAAAAATCTCAGTGTGCAGACACTTAATGTCAGACACTTTCCAACTGAATCGCTCAATGTTTCCCCATCTCTTCTTCTTTCAGCTTCTTCCTCATCCTCATCATGAGGTGACAAGTCATGTACGTCCCACTAACACAAATCTGACCTCAGAACTGAGCGGAAAGTAACTGGGTCACTATTCTGCTTATAGAGGCGACTATACTAGCGATTAGTCCAAGCTTTTTTCTCTCTTCCCATTTTCTTATTTTTATGACCGTTTTTCTCATTTCCTTTGATGTAATTTTCTTTGCTTTTAATCGTAACTTTTACACTAAACCCGTAGAAATATTATCAGAACTGCTGACCCAAATATCTCCTCGTATCATATAATGTGGGACATAAAGTTGTTTAATAGGGTTA
Source organism: Engystomops pustulosus (assembly GCF_040894005.1). Lineage (NCBI taxonomy): Eukaryota > Metazoa > Chordata > Amphibia > Anura > Leptodactylidae > Engystomops > Engystomops pustulosus. Next base: position 88,581,389 of record NC_092418.1, read on the forward strand.
TGGCTGCAGCTAATTACTAGTCTTAAAACCGATGACAATTGCAAACCAGGAGCGAGCGGGACGTCCCCCGTGAAGCATGACAGGTCTGCGGGGATTTTGATGGCTCAAGATGTTTCTTTAACATTTGACATCTCATCCATTTACCTTGGAGACAGGTTCACACTTCTGCAGCCTGCGGGGTCATTGTCAGTCTGCTCACCTGTGAAAGGCGTAAATCTGATCATATTCTCACAACATGCATCTTGTGCCTCCGAGCGACACTCAAAAATACATATTAGCACTGGGGTGTAAATTGAGGATTGTGAATTCTAAGGCATTATCTGAACACAGACTAATGCTAATGGGGTCGCTTCCAGCAACAGGATAACGTTTGATAATAGGGTCAGGAGGTGTCCTTCTAACAATAGGGACTGTTACAGAAACTATCCCTGATTTGAATAACTTGGTTGCCTTCTTTCAAAAATAGCGCCACAACTGTCCACAGGTTATATGAGGTATTACACCCATGTGCTCTTTTATAAAGTCGAAACCAGACAACCCAATGGATAGCTGTGGTCCTACAGTTATTCAGAGCATGTTGAAAACATTTATTTGGAATAATTCAAAATAATGTTTAAAGGGGTGTCACATCATTATTTTTATCGATCATATAGATCCCTAAAAATTTTTGACGCTTGACACCCTCCTGATACTCACAGACAAGTTTTGCATCATCTTCACAGTCTACCAATCGCATTGTATATGATAGTATATTGTTACCAACATCCTTATTGGTTTAAGACTACATGCAAATGAACGTTTGAGTAAAAGGCCGTAGCCAAGCGGGCACACGTCTGGCGCCATGGAGAGGAGGAAGGGTGACTCCCTCCTCTCTCCGTAGAGATACATGGCGCACTGTGCCGTAACACGGGGAAAGATAGGACAAGTGGTTACGGTGCCGCACATGCAGCCCTTGCCGTATATACGTCCCCCCGATGGTCATGTCCAGTAGAATTAAATGTTTTGACAGATGCTTCTTAAAGGGAACCTGTCACCAGGGACCTCATTTTCACTAAAGACAGGTCACAGAAGCCCTTTACACCTGCGTTGTACATATGACTCCTAAGCTCTTGGCCCCCACCTTTGTGCTCCAGTACAACTCCTCCCTCTCCCACTGATGTCATCTCACCAGGCTGTGAGCTCTGTGAAGGAGCAGGAGGGAAGAGCTATACAGGAGCACAAAGAAGGGGCTGAGAGCTGAGGAGTCTGCAGCACAGACAAGTCACATGTTGTTTTTTTAAATTCATCCAAACCAAAGCCCAACCCCTAGGGCTACACAGAGGATTCTGTCAGGGTGCAAGGTAAGTTATAACACATAATTATATTGTAATGCAAATGCTTAGAGAAAGCAGAAAGGCATATGTGCAATGCAGCTGTAATGGGCTTCTGTAACCTGTCTTTAGAGAAAATGAGGTCCCTAGTGACAGGTTCCCTTTAAGGGGAATTTTTTAGGGGAGGATCAATAGATGAGAAGAATTAATAACACGTTACGTTATATACGGTAGATTAGAACATATAAGTTTATTGTTTCATGCTACAGACTGATACAACACTGACATGTTCCAGCAGCAGCCGTCCGCTGGTGTTATTTCTCTGTGACACAGATAACTAATTACCAACCTCATGATCTTTAATAAATGAAATATTGGCGTTGTCCATGGTGTATTGAAATGAAATCTCCCCAGTACTGGTCTCTTCTGCTGTGGTTCCTGGACGAATCCCAGCTGGCCCGGACCTGCTCTGGAGTAGGAGGGACTTATGTAGAGAATAGAGAGAACATGGCATGATTGATGGCGGCTTAATAGAACCCCACTGATCCCTGGCAGGACTGCAGCAGTTACTTCTACTGCTAATTTATTGAAAGTGTATATATATTTGGTGGGTAACGTGTCCTGTGCTGCTATCACTGACCTGCACTCAGCAAAATCATCTCAGCAGATTCACTGGTTTAAAGGGGAATTCTCCTTTATGGAAATGTAGACGTGTGCCTCCCATAATTCACTGCAATGTGCTGAGTTTGTATGTTGTATGGATGCAATTGATTTCATTTGAAGAATTTGCAGCATTGGACAATAATAATAATAATAATCTTAATTTATATAGCGCCATCAAAATCCGCAGGGGTTTACAAAACAAATCAGCCCAATTGCACATTTTGGGGACCATAGTAAGACCCAGAGTCGTAATTACAGGTGGCAGGAGGTAGAAGTCTCCTTCAGTTGCGGTTTGGTTTCCCTGCAGCGCCTCCACAGGGGAAATCATGCATTACAGAAGAAAATGAAAGCACAGCCCATATAGTACATGACGATGCTGGAGCTTGGTAGTTATTAGTAGTTACTCTCTGGTCTAAAGGCATACTTGGATTTCTTTTGATATGACCTAACAATGAATATGAAACTTCTAGGTAGTGCGTCATTGATTTATGGGATAAAGAAAGTAATACAAAATGAAATTAGGATCCCAATGATCTTTATATTTTCCACCGCTGCTTGTTGGGTTGAAATGGAGCTGGAGCTCAGCTATGGTTTCACCCTTGGAGCATTCTGGTGGCCCCCAGCAAGTACACGTCATGACCAAGGACTTTCTCCGCTCCTGAGCTTACTCCTCACATCTTGGCGCAAATGTGCGCATACATCTGGTTTGATCAGAGCCCCCAGTTCACTCACTCCATAACTAGGTAATCCAGGCCTACCTGGACTATAGTCTTCATCATTGTCCCTAAGTGCCCCTTTCCCCAGAGTGTGAGACATTGTTACAGACTCAGATTCCCTGAGTTTTCCCTCTTCCAGATAGCTACTTTATTTCCGAATACATACCTACCTCCCTAAATTAGGATCCCAATGGAAAACGCACAGAATTATGGGTCAAGTTATCTGTTAATATACTGACAAAGATGGGAACTGGTATAGTGTGGATACAAAGTGTTGCCTATACATGTTTATGCCACTTAAGAACACACCTGTATTATAAATGGAACTGGTTGGTAGGTGCTCAGGAACATCAATATTTATGAATGAGGGGGGATCCTAACTTTTCTCTCTATTTCTCCTTAGCCAGGGTGCCTACCCTTGATCATCCCATCCCATTTTCAATATAAGTTCTTTAATAACCCTGAGGCTATATGCCTGCACACCTCTCTGTGCATGTGCTAAAGGGAAGAGGGATGACACTTTGATACCTCTGGTAAGGTATGTCTATCTGTACGTTTGTATTGAAATATGTGGGTGTTGTATTGTATGTAAAATTATGTGTATTAATTCTGTATTGTTTGTGTACACTTATCCTTGGTTATTCTTGGAATTATAGAGCACCATACATACTATTAGTAGCAACTGCACTTGCGATTCAGAAGTAAACCCATTTGCTTATATATGAGCAGCCACTAGGAAATAGCTAGTAATTGCAATTGCTTCCCCTGTAACTCCATCTCCATGCCAAGTGGGTGTGGAGGGGCATGAAGAGGGTGTGATCGGGGGTGAGTTCCTGCCCCGTGAGTGCGCACTTGCTATATTGCAAACTTTCATGACCTAAAGTTTACAGGTTACTTTTTAATTCCATGCCAACATAGGATCTAACATAGGATTGCACGCTGCACAGCCCGGCCGCCAAGTACCTCAAGAGGCCGGAGCTTCCTGATGTATCCAGAGAACGCCAGAGCCCGCCGCAAAGCAGGTTGGACTTCTTTGTTACAACCAGGTCCCTCCACAGGTGTTACATTGTCCGTGGTGGCGGCCAAGGTGAAGTACAATGTCATATAGCAGAATTGTAGTCGGAAACAGGCAGGAGGTCAGGCCAGGCAGCACGGAATAAGAGTTGGGGACGTAGCAGAAGGTCAAGACAGGCAGAATAACGGAATCGGGGTCAAAACAGGAAAATGCAATATTAGCACAGGGCATTAGGAACAAGCTTTCTCAATGGCGACGAGTCACAAAGATCCAGTGGGATGTGCAGGAAGAGTCTGGGTTATATGAGAATTTGGGAATGGCCAGCACCAATCAACAGTACACTGGCCCAACGCGTGTGCGACCTAGGAGATGGGGACGCAAGGGCATGACCGTCAGAACAGGAACGGGTTCAGGTTAATGAAGCTGTGGCCACGCTGGAGCGTGGAGAGTGGCACAATTAGCCCACAACCCACGACATGGGTCACGGGAGAACCTGTGACAGGCTCACAATATTATCAACCTACAAGTATTGTGGGAATTTGGCCCAGTAGAGACCGTGGTAGCGGGGTGCTGTGATGCAGTTCAAGACAGTGACACCAAAGTACAGTCCAAAACAGGTCTCGCCTGCGTTTATTGTAGCAGCAAAATAAAACAGCCTTTACATTCAGGCATTAAACAAACAAAAATCCTACCCGTCAGGGTGCTAACTATACAGGTGTTCACTAACTCACCACTATACACCACTTGGCTGCTCCAGGCACAGAGGTCAGGGCTGCGTGCTCTCCAGCCTCCTTCCAGAGAGAGACAACATTCTGAGCTCTGCTGAGCGGTTTTAAAAAAAACTGATTGGGCTGCTCCCATCACCTGTGTCCAAGGTGCTGGACACCCAACCTCAGCACTAAGGCCTTGCATAATAGCAAAACCTAGGGGAAACATACCGCCCATCCACAGTTAACCCCTTCAGTGTCTCACATACCCTCCCCCTCTGTTTGACCCTGTGGGGGCGAACACTTTTGGCCATCAGACAGTGGGTACTAGACAGGGCATCGGCATTCCCATGCAGCTTTCCTGTTCGATGTTCTACCGTGAATTTGAAATTCTGCAACATTAGGAACCACCTTGTGACCCTGGCGTTCCTCTCTTTGGCCTGACTCATCCAGGTGAGGGGAGAGTGATCGGTCACTAGTGTAAACTGTCGCCCCATCAAGTAATACCTCAGGGATTCCAGAGCCCATTTTATCGCCAAGCACTCCCTCTCAACTATGCTATAGTTCTTCTCAGGGGGTGTGAGCTTGCGGCTCAGGAAGGTCACGGGATGTTCCTCACCCTCCACTACTTGGGACAGGACAGCCCCTAAGCCCACGTCAGAAGCGTCAGTCTGCACAATAAAGGTCTTGGTGAAGTCAGGGGTGATCAGTACCGGTCCCTCGCACAAAACCGTCTTAAGTTGCTGAAACGCACCCTCAGCCTCTTCACTCCACTTTACCATCACCGCCCTGCTACCCTTGGTCAGGTCAGTCAGGGGTGCCGCTATGGTAGCAAAATCGGGGATAAATCGGCGATAATAGCCCACTATGCCTAGGAAAGCCCTCACTTGCTTCTTGCTCATAGGTCGTGGCCACTGCTGGATCGCCTCCACTTTATTTACTTGGGGTTTGATGACACCTCGCCCAATACGGTACCCCAGGTAACGGGCCTCTTCCAGACCCAGTGCACATTTTTGGGGGTTCGCTGTCAACCCTGCTGCCCTCAGGGAGTCTACCACTGCTTGCACCTTGGCCAGGTGACTCTCCCAATCGTTACTGTAAACTATGATGTCATCCAGGTAGGCCGAGGCATATCTCCGGTGAGGTTTTAGGACGAGATCCATTAACCTCTGGAATGTGGCGGGAGCCCCATGTAGCCCAAAGGGGAGTACCACGTACTGAAAAAGCCCATCAGGAGTAACAAAAGCGGTCTTCTCTTTGGCCCTGTCAGTAAGGGGTACCTGCCAATACCCTTTCGTCAGGTCAAGGGTGGAGAAGAATCGAGCCTGTCCAAGTCGTTCTATCAACTCGTCAACTCTGGGCATGGGATAAGAATCAAATTTGGACACCTCGTTCAACTTCCTAAAGTCATTGCAGAACCGTAGGGAACCATCAGGTTTGGGAATCAACACAATAGGACTTGACCAGTCACTTTTAGACTCCTCGATAACCCCCAGGTCTAACATCTGCCTGACTTCTTCGGTTATGGCTTGCCGGCGCGCTTCAGGGACCCGGTAGGGTTTTTGGTGTACCCGGATGTGGGGTTCGGTTATGATATCATGCTTGATGACTGAAGTACGTCCCGGTAACTTAGAGAACACATCCACATTTCGGAGCACAAACTCCTTCGCTTCCTGAATCTGGGCCCTGGAGAGGGACTCCGAGATCCGTACTTCAGGCACCTTGGCATCGGGTACACCTACCTCCGGTGTCCCCTTCTTGGGGACAGGCGCTTTTTCTACTCCCACGTCCATCAGGGACTCTCTTTCCCTCCATGGCTTTAGGAGGTTCACGTGGTATATCTGTTCGGGTTTCCTCCTCCCCGGCTGAGATACCTTGTAGGTTACCTCCCCTACTTTCTCTATGACCTCATATGGTCCTTGCCATTTTGCCAAGAACTTGCTCTCAACGGTGGGCACCAGAACTAGCACTCTGTCGCCTGGGTTAAAGGTCCTGAGTCTGGCTGACCTATTGTAGACCCTGTGCTCCTTTACAAGGGGCATTACCGCCGCTATGCGGTCCTGCATAAGGGAGACGTGTTCTATCACACTACGGTGGGGGGTCCTCTCCTGTTCCCAGGTCTCCTTGGCTATATCCAAAAGCCCACGTGGGGAACGGCCATATAACAGCTCAAAGGGTGAGAAACCCGTGGAGGACTGGGGAACTTCACGCATGGCAAACATCAAATAGGGCAACAAACAATCCCAGTCCTTCCCATCCTTGCTGACCACCCTCTTTAGCATCCCCTTCAAGGTCTTGTTAAACCTCTCGACTAGGCCATCTGTCTGAGGATGATACACAGAGGTGCGGAGCTGTTTAACCTGCAGTAACTTACACATCTCCTTCATTACCCTAGACATGAATGGGGTACCCTGGTCAGTCAAGATTTCCTTGGGGAGGCCGGTACGGGAGAATACCTGGAACAGCTCCCTAGCAATGTTTTTGGAGGAGGTGTTCCTTAATGGAATCGCCTCGGGATACCGCGTAGCGTAGTCCAGGATAACCAGGATGTATTGGTGCCCCCTCGAGGATTTGACTATGGGGACAACCAGATCCATTGCAATCCGTTCAAATGGCACCTCTATGATTGGTAGCGGGACCAAAGGACTCCTGAAGTGGGACACCGGGGCAGTAAGTTGACACTCAGGGCAGGAGCTACAATACCGGTTTACCTCCTCCCACACCCCGGGCCAGAAAAATCTCTGCAGGATCCTCTCCCGGGTCTTCTCAGCACCTAAGTGCCCTCCCAGCACATGTTTGTGTGCCAACTCTAGCACCAGCCTACGGTGAGATTGGGGTACTACAAGTTGCTCAAGCTCCTCACCCCATATCTGGTCGACCCTGTACAACAGCTCCCCAACAATCACCATTCGGGGGTATATTTTGTCAGCCCCTGGTATTTGGAGTACCCCATTTATCACCTTAACATTCTCCCGTGCTTTAAACAAGGTAGGGTCCTGTAGCTGTGCAGCCCCAAAATTCTCACGGGAAAACTCAAGGTCCGGCATGTCGGCCACCTCCTCGTGGCCCTCGACCTCACCAGCTAGGACCTCTAGGGGAGAGAATTCATCACCTGGGGTCACCCCTACTGCTGGTGTGGGTACATCGGCCTCAAAGGGTTCAGGGGCCAAGGCCGGACATACCTGACGTCCATTATCTGCAACAGCACCTGAGGTGGGTCTTCGTCTCCAGAGGTCCCAAAACACCGGTAAGTCTCTGCCGATAATAGCCTCATGAAACAGGGTCCCCACCACCCCCACTTCATGGGTAACAGTACCACAAGGGGTATGTAGGTTGATGACAGCAGTGGGATATTCGCGAGTGTCCCCATGTATACATAACACTCCCACTTTACGCCCACTGTACAGTCCAGGATCAACCAAAGTTCCCCGCACCAGGGTAACCAGACTCCCTGAGTCTAGCAAGGCTTCCACCGTGTGACCACCGATTGTGACCATACACACTTGGGGTTCTGCATCCGTGACTGACTCGGCAGCCAGAACCGGCCGGGCAAACAGTGACATTCGCCGGGTCTGGTTGCAGTCCATTGGCTCCACTGACAGGGGACAGTTGGCAGCAATATGGCCCATTTCATGGCATCGCCAGCACTGGATACGGCTATGACCTCTGTCACGAGCCTCACTGGGTTTCTGTGTATCCAAGCCCCCCAGTGTACCCCCTCCCAACCTGACCTGTTTCCCTTTTTCTGCAGTAGCAGTCTTACCAGATGGTTTAATGGCCTTGTCACTGGCACTGCTTCGTGTGGGAGGGATAAGTAGAAGATCCTCCGTAGCCCGATATCTCTCTACTAGGGACACGAGTTCCTCAGCATTTGTGGGACCGGCCTGTCCAACCCACCGCTGGAGCCGAGAGGGCAGAGAACGGGTGAACTTGTCAAGAACCACTCTCTCGACCATCTGTGCTGGGGTGCAGTCCTCGGGTTGTAGCCACTTCCGGACAAGATGGATCAGGTCATGCATTTGGGAGCGCGGGGGTAGTTTTTCAGAGTATGCCCACTGGTGGACCCGGCTGGAACGAACTTGAACGGTGACCCCAAGACGAGCCAGAATCTCCGCCTTTAGCTGGGGGTACTCACGGGCCTCCGTTTCACTCAGGTCGTAGTAGGCCTTCTGCGATTCGCCTGTCAGGAACGGCGCCAGGACATCTGCCCACTGCTCAGCTGGTAACTCCTCTCGCTCAGCTACTCGCTCGAACACAGTGAGATACGCCTCCACGTCGTCGGTCGCCGTCATCTTTTGTAAAGCCTTCTGCACTGCAGCCCGTGCGGAATGCTGGACAACCGGGTACCCTTGCAAACCAGTATGGGACCCCTCAGTAGTCGTCGCTTGCGGTGCTGCCATAACGCCAGAAAACTTTTCCATCATCAGCTGGAACATGGCTCGGGACTCTTCCTGCTGTTGCTGGAGCATGGCTTGATGCTGTCGGGACCTCTCCTCCTGCTGCTGGAGCATGGCTTGCTGCAGCTGTCGATTAGCCTGGGACTCTTCCTGCTGCTGGCGGGACCTCTCCTCCTGTTGCTGAAACATGGCTTGCTGCTGGCGGGACCTCTCCTCCTGCTGCTGGAGCATGGCTTGCTGCAGCTGTCGATTAGCCTGGGACTCTTCCTGCTGCTGGCGGGACCTCTCCTCCTGCTGCTGGAGCATGGCCTGCTGCTGCTGCCGATTAGCTCTGGCCTCCTCTTGCAGGTATTTAATAAAGTCCTCCATCTTGGCTTTATCCTGCAATTTGCCTGCTGCTTTCACCCAGGCCATGCAATGTTGCAGGATGTAGCGAGCCTTTCAGGTGTGTGTCTTTTGAACTGCCCGCAATCCGAAGCACCATATGTGGGAATTTGGCCCAGTAGAGACCGTGGTAGCGGGGTGCTGTGATGCAGTTCAAGACAGTGACACCAAAGTACAGTCCAAAACAGGTCTCGCCTGCGTTTATTGTAGCAGCAAAATAAAACAGCCTTTACATTCAGGCATTAAACAAACAAAAATCCTACCCGTCAGGGTGCTAACTATACAGGTGTTCACTAACTCACCACTATACAAAATCACTTGGCTGCTCCAGGCACAGAGGTCAGGGCTGCGTGCTCTCCAGCCTCCTTCCAGAGAGAGACAACATTCTGAGCTCTGCTGAGCGGTTTTAAAAAAAACTGATTGGGCTGCTCCCATCACCTGTGTCCAAGGTGCTGGACACCCAACCTCAGCACTAAGGCCTTGCATAATAGCAAAACCTAGGGGAAACATACCGCCCATCCACAGTTAACCCCTTCAGTGTCTCACAGTATGTTGAGTGTGGGAGGAAACTGGAGGAAACCCACAAAACATGGAGAAAACATACAAACTCTTATGTATAATATAATATAAAGAAAATAATTCCTTTTTTTTCACTGCAGTATTCAAACATGAAAAAAAATCATATGTTTGCATAGATTTTTATAAGTTTTGTTGGGCTACACTTTTGTAATGGTTTTTGACAACAAAGACTGTATTTGGATTGCCCAATCAGCTTAGAGTACTTTATGATGTCACTTCCTGCGTGGGTTGGCCAATCAGTAGAGTAGTTGCTGTTTTGTTTCCTGTGTGAGTTGTCCAATCAGCTTATAGCAATTGCTGATCTCAAATGAGATCAGTTACATACAAGGCACAACTGTAGACAAAAAATGCAATAAAAAAGACACTAAGACTGACATTTAGTTAAATTTGTTGAGACAATCTGGCCATTGTATGTCTGTTCTGGTGTCTCCCCACGTTCTTGGAGAGAGATGCCAGGCAAAGGAGTATCCAGCATCTAGGTTTAGACATGCCAGTTACCATTGTACTCAAGTTAGTTAGGCCATTCGAGTTGAGTACAGGAAGTGCATGTGTCTGGGGTTTGGGAATCTTAGCGGGTTCAGCTATCTGCAGTACAAGGCAGTTGGGGGTAACTATAGAGGCTCTTCACCAGAAACACATTTTAGAATTCCACATGTTCCTTCTACTTCACGGATAGTTGTGTAATTGCCAGGCTAAATAAACACAGTCTCACAATGGTTTACAACGGAGCTTCTTTGTATCCATGGATAATTGGTGCCTGTGAATGGTCACAATTGAGATAATTCTCCAGAAAATTATATGTCCTGATTAGCCAACATCAATCACAAGGAGTATATTTATACTACAACCGGTTGAGAAAACCTTCCTAACATTAAAACCCACAGTGTCTGCTTCCATGTGCTGATAATGTCCTGTCTGATTGGTATAAATCATTACATAGTATATAGCACATTCTCCATGATGATGTGCTGCCCGGAGAGGAGACGTCATGTGTCACTACTGTCACCTGGAGCCTTCTTTCTTTTTTAGGAATTATTTGTGTTAGTTTTATGGGTTTTTATGTGCAATGATTTTAGTATTTTTTTTTTACATAAAGTATATATGGAAAAGTCTCAGTAGACTACTAAAAAAAGTGCCAGGAGAAAAATACTTAACCTCCCCAGACCATGGGATGTGACTTGAGGAAGTGGCATGCCATAGTCCAAAGAGACCATGGATTGATTGAAGAGGGTCTCATGACCCCCCCCCCCCCCCATAACTTCCAACTGGGTGCAGGTGCTGAACACTGGAAGTACTGGCAGTGCAGAAATGGGGAGACTCCAAGAGGTTTTCTGGAATTCTTGGATATCCCCTTTAACTGGAACTGGCTCGGAGGGGCAAATTTACTTACCTGGTCCTGTCGCGATCCCTGATTCGGACGGTCCAACGAAGATGAAGTTTGTCGCGATTCACGAAGCTCGTGCACCCGAGTTCCTGCATTTGTCGCTTCCCCGCCGAGGTCCGCTCGAGTTCACCTTCTTCTTCCCGATGCTTGTAAGTGGGTGTCTTGCGAAACAATTAAAAATGTTAAATCCCGGGCGTAGTCCGAATCCATCGGGTTGTCCGACGACCCGGCCCCCGATTTGTGTCACGTGCAAGCCGATGCGCCAAAATCTGATTGCGTGCGCCAATATCCCCTGTTAAATGCACCGCAAACCGGAAATCATTGGGAAACGCGTACCCTTAGTAAATGAGCCCAGACCAGGCTAATGCCTTCATGTATCCTGGTCATTTCCTACATGTTTTCCATAATATCCATGCTGCAAAATGGAGAAAAGCACAATGCATTCAGAAATATGGCACATTTTAGAAGTGACACCTTTGTATTCATTATAAGTCCATGCTTCATGTACCTGGATGACTGCAGATATCTCATCATGGATCACAGCGTACAAGCAAAGACGTGATCACCCAAGAGATGGGTGCTGCCTGTCTTTGCCTCGGGGCATCCTGAGATGCTAATTTATAGTACTAGCCGGTGCAACCTTTAACCCAGGTACTGAATAATGATTGATTGCCTTCTTGCACCAAGATGTTCTGCAGGGGATGAAGTCCCAGTTGATCAGAAACTTTTCCATTGTCGGTGACTTGTGTAGGTCTCTGTTGCTAGAAAAGTACATTGTGATTGTAATTTGTATGTTTCTATTTCCTACTAAATCAATACACGTATACATTAATGTTCAGGAAAAATAAATGATTTTTGCCCTGATGTGCGACTTAGTGATTAAGAAGCAATTACTCCAATTATAACATGCTTTTAATTGAGTGGCAATTATGCTTAAATTTTGTAAAACAGAGAGCGATAGCCTCGCTCATTTCAATCTGTTTCAATCTGGGTATGACAAAATAAATGTGGGGAATTGTGGAGTTCAGAACATATCGCACATTTATCATTATATTACAGGAATTTCCCATCTCAATCATTAATGGCATAGTCAGAAGATCCACACAGGGTCGGCTCCAGGTATCAGTAGGCCCCTGGGCGACAGAGCCTCAATGGGCCCTCTTTGCAGTGAACACAAGGGGCGACATTAAGAATTCAGAAACTAAAACAGTCTCCTGTTCCCTGAAATATTCATTAGTTTATCATCCCAAACAGCCCCCTCCTGGTTATTTTAATTAACACCCTCTTGCCCCCTATGGATTCATTAGATACAGCCCCCCTCACCTCCAAAAATTCCTAATGTAAAGGCTTAGGTGGGCCACCGCAGCAGCTCTGGACCCTGGCATTTGCCCAGGTATGCCCAGTGCTGTCGCCGGCCCTGGATCCACACTTAATGTCTCTCATATATTTTGAGAACAGGCGTCCCCTAACTGCTACTCCAGCAGGCTAGCTACAGATGGCCACATGCTCCTGAGTTTCTCAAGTCAAGTCTTAAATTTGAAACTGAATTTGGCTGTTTAAAATCTCAGCTACCTTGCCTGTGGTCATAGAAATCTATTTTTTTTTTACTAAAAAGTATTGCAGCTAAAGTGGTGAATTACTGTAAAATATGCATCATCTTTCATACAGTTCAAAGAGCTGAACAGATCGCTGTCTTATGGGCAGTCTATACTATCAAGTCAAGTTCCAGGTATAGGGGAGGTCCAGACTACATAGCCAGACTTCTGTTTCATAGGAGGTGGTTCGGACTACACAGCCAAGCTGCTGTTATATGGGCGGTCCAGACTACAAAATCCAGCTCCAATTATAGGGATGCTCCAGACTACACAGCCAGACTGCAATTTTAGGGGGAGGTTCAGACTACACAGCCAGACTGCAATTATAGGGGAGGGGTTCAGACTACACAGCAAGATTGCAATTATAGGGGGGGTCGGACTACATCCAGGCTCCTGTTATAGGGGAGGGGTTCAGACTACACAGCAAGATTGCAATTATAGGGGGGGTTGGACTACATCCAGGCTCCTGTTATAGGGGAAGGTTCAGACTACACAGGCTTAATGCTGTTATAGGAGTAGGTTCAGACTACATGGCCAGACTGCAATTATAGGGGAAGGTTCAGACTACATAACCAAACTTCTGTTTCATAGGAGGTGGTTCAGACTACAAAGCCAAACTGCTGTTATATGGGCAGTCCAGACCACAAAATCAAGCCCCAGTTATAGGGATGCTCCAGACTACATAGCCGGGCTGCTGTTATAAAAGCTGATTGATACATTAAATTGTGTGTATTTGTACCAGGTTTTTTTTTATTTTGGACCAAGTTACATTTTTATGAAAAAAAAAAAAACATACATTTTGGTCCCAGTGCAGCCTTATTCTTGTGTCAATGTTCTGGTCCAGTGTTTTGCATGAGTTTGTATTAGCCAAAACCAGGAGGAACACAGACTACACATCAATCTGTTATAATGGTTTGTATCTATTCTGTGTTTTAACCCTACAAGTGCCACTTTCTGCTTGCCTTATTTTTTTTTTTTTTTGCACATTTAAGTTTTATTGGTTTTGCAATAACAATTCAGTAAAAAAAAAACATTTTAGGACATAGAACTACATCCTAAGAAAGAACACACTTTCTGTTTGATTTCTTGATTTTAGGCAAATAATCAGAGGTGGCTTTCTGACATTTTTATCAAATAGGAGTTTTTAAAACATTGCAAAACCTTAGGATGTCTCCAGCTAGAAATAAGTCACCGAAATCAGCCAAAAGCACCACAACCCTAAGAAAACACCCAGAAAAAAAATATTGGAAGATGATAGTATATACAGGATATATGTGGTCATATGTTTACAATTTATGTACATGCTGATACATACTGATAATACAGGTGAAGAGTAGACGTGCCAGGCTAAACACATCAATTCTATGCTGCCTGTGTATGGAGATGATGGGGCTGATTTATTGGAAAAAAAAACTGGAAAAAAATTGGTTTGGCTGAAATGTGCGTTGATGTAATTTACACCAAATGTAACCGAAATCCAAGACGCAGGTGTGAACTGAGCCTAAATCTGTTCTGAAATGGGACTCCGTGTTCTATTCTGCGCTTTATTGGAGCAAGCTTGGGACAATTTTTGTGACTAAGGATCAAATCAATGTACCATATACAGATTACCAATAAACTGATCCAACAAGACTCAATTAATCACATACTGCTAAAATAGCGCAAGGAACGCTATGGCTGCCCTCTTGGGTATGCATGCAAAATTTAAACAGACAGAAAAAGAGGATACGACATGCCAAATATGATAATGCAATGTTTAACTTTGTAACCATTCACCAAGGCACGATGCTACATTATGGAGTCTAATTACAGGCCAATACAGGCGATATGTTGTCAATGGTATGCATGTTGCATTGCAGTTTATCATAGTTTACACTGGCTGTTTACACTGTTGTTAATATATTATTGTATATGGACAGTACACTTGGTGTGCTTCACACTTTATGTCTCTTCTGAGATGCTATTTTACACGTTATTTTAATGAATTTTGTATTTAATAAAAATTACTTTTTATTATCATATTTGGCATGTCGTATCCTCTTTTTCTGTCTGTTTAAATTTTGCAATTTTTGTGACTTCCTAAAAGAAATCATTTTGAAAAATTTGGAAAAAAGGGGAAAAAACGTCAGCTCACCCTGGTGATGTGTTTCACAGTACCTGGGACCATCTGAGCATGGGATCACTCCGGCTTGAAGAGGTATGAAATAGGAAAACAGCAAACACAATCCAGCTTCAAAGGATGCAACAGGAATCCGTATAAAATATTAAAGGCTTTATTTCATCTCTTTAAAAATTGTAGATTAGGCCAAGGGATACAACAGCATGAATGTTCACAGCAGAAATCGTCTACGCGTTTCAGGTGTTAGACACCCTTAATCATGATTAAGGGTGTCTATTTTGAAAAATTGTGTTGTAGAGAGGTGAATCCCGACCATTTTTTTACACCAAATTTTTTTTAAAAAACGGAGATTATGATGTAAATAATCAAAAAAATCTGAAAATATTTGAGGCAAAAATTAAGTAAAAAATATATATATATATATTTGACCTCATTTGTGCTAGAATTATACTGTGGACCAATCTAAGCTACTTTTTTAACCCAGAAGCACACAAACATCGTGGGTTCCTTAATTGTGGACTATAAGATGAGCAGATTTCATGGACCAATCTCCAAGCATGGGACTCTGAGAAGAGTCCCCAAAAAAACAGCAGTGCTATACAGGCAGTCCCTGGTTTACATACAAGATAGGTTCCATAGGTTTGGTCTTAAGTTGAATTTTTATGTAAGTTGGAACTGTATATTTTTTTTTTTGTGAATTTTTTTTGTCCTAGTGACAATTGAAGTTTCAAAATTTTTCGCTATAATGGGATCAAAGATTATCAATAAAGCTTCATTACAGACTCCTTACAGCTGATAATTGCAGTCTGGGACTATAGTAAAGCATTCAGAGAGCTTCACCAGAGGTTACAGTGGGCAGAGGGGTCTGTCTTTAACTAGGGGTCGTCTGTAAGTCGGGTGTCCTTAAGTAGGGGACCGCCTGTATTAAGATCACATGGTCAGTCCATGAAATCCATCTAGCACACAGCAAACAATAAAATAAAATGTGGCGGCCAGGTTTTACAGGTTAGGCTCAGTTCACAATTGTGGTTTTTGTTCCTCTCTCCATTATAAAGGTAAACGGAAAGGCTGCCTTCCGTTAAAGTTTCCTTAAAATAGAGGAAAAAGACACAAGCTGTAGCGCTATTTATTCTGCTAAGCTCACACTACTGTTCAAACCTCAATGTATATTTCATGTCATCTGTTATGTTGCGGTTAGGCAGGGATCCGTTATTCATGCGTTTTTTTGGACAGAGAAAATAACGGAGGCTCCAGAACTTTTTCTCAGTTTGAAAAAGAACACACGGATAACTGATCCGTGCCAAACTGACCATAACCGATTACATGATGTCAATGGGAATTTTTATAGATACGTTAAACCTCCATTCTTTACCTTTTTATAACGGAGCTTAGGAATGGAGATTTGAGCGGTAGTGTGAACCTAGTTTCCTAAAAAAAAAGGAGGAGCTTAATTCAATAATTACCGTTCAAACCCCTGTTTCTCACCTCTGGTCAAAAAAGTAAAGAACAGAAGTTTATCGGAAGTTTAAGGTAACAATTAAAAATCCCATTGACCTCAAAGTAAAGTTAATGTCATCTGTTATGGTCAGTTTGGCTGGGATCCGTTATCCATGGATAATACGTTTTTTTTTCAGACAGTGGAAAAGTATTGTCACTTTTTGGTCCAGAAAAACGCATAGATAACTTATATCTGCCTTAACAGAACATAATTGATGACATAAAATATACATTGATGTCAATGGGGTTTTTAATTGATACATTAAACCTCTGTTTTTTCCTTTTTATCGGAGGCTCATTTCACACTACCGTTCCTTCCCTCCATTCCTTCTCTCCGTTAAAAAAGTAAAGAATGAAAGTTTAATGGAGGTTTAACTTATCACTTAAAAATCTTCTTGATAAAATGTTATGTCATTCGTTCCGTTTAGGCAGGTATTCGTTATCCATGTGTTTTTGGACAGAAAAATTTACGGACGCTGCAGTACTTTTCCTGCGTTTGAAAAAAAACGCATAGATAATGGAAGGAAGGAACGGTAGTGTGAACTTGGCCTTAAACATATTGCAATTTATTCATTAATTCCTAACATTTCAGGCATTTTTGTATAATTTTTTTATCCAGCACAATCAGTATTTGGTGCTTTTTAGGTGGTTTCCAGTAGATGTTGTTATAGGAGAAAAAAAAAATGGAAGTTTGTCAAGTTTCCTAAAATGACCATAAAGATTTATCAGATAAAGATAAAAAATGTATCATAACAAAAGTGTAAAAAAAACCTGTCTGTTGTGTTTTCATTGTGGATTTGGGGCTTGTAGCCTCTTTTAAATAAATACAACAGCTCTATGTTTGTGTTGTTTTACATTTTAATGAAAAGCACCACCAAATATTGCTGAAAATTCTCACAATTGATGATGATGTTTTTTTTTTTTGTTTGGTTGAAAAATAATCCTAGATTGGCACCTAGACACCCCCATAACCTGATAATAATAGAGTAGACATGAGAAGTGGGGAGCACTAAATGAGTCTTCCAGGAGATAGCTCTCATGTAGGTGATTTATAGCTCAACCTGTAATTTATAACCATTAGTATAATTGCTAGGAGCACTTTTACTTACCTGGGCGAGGTCTCCTAATAAATATAGCAGGCACTTCATTTATAATCCTGCTCCTCATTTCATTCTTCTCATTCCACTTACTGGCAGGAGAGTTCTCTGAATTCCATGAATATCCACTCCATGTGTAAAAGATTCTGGGATTCTTCTTCCTCCCAGCCATGTGCTGTAAATCAGGATGGCTTATCTGCAGCCAGGGCATTGCTCGCCCTATTGGCTCAGTGCTGGCAAAGATTACCTAAATCATTCCTAATGCCTCAGCACTGCTGTGCAAATCATCTCTTATTTTTTACATGTGTCCCCACATAGCATGGTGCCTCTATGTAATGTGACTTCTTCACTCTCTGCGGAACTTCAACATATTTAAATAGTTAGCAGGGTTCTGATAGTTGGGTCCTTCTGTTGAGTAGTATGTGTGTGCTTGTATATAGATATACTGTATGTATATATATATATATATATATATATATATATATATATATATATATTTATATATATGTGTGTGTGTGTGTGTGTGTGTGCTTGTATATAGATATACTGTATATATATATATATATATATATACATATATATATATATGTGTGTGTGTTGGAATGTGTGTATTTTCAGATAGATATATGTGTGTATGAATAGACATATAAAGAGATAGATAGATGTTTAAGGGTAGGTAGATAGATAGATAGATAGATAGATAGATAGATAGATAGATAGATAGATAGATAGATAGACAGACAGATAGATAGATAGATAGATAGATAGATAGATAGATAGATAGATAGATGTGTGTATGTATCAATAGATTGATAGATAGATAGAAATATATGTATGTGCATGATTATATATATTAAAGATGGATATATCAATAGATAGACAGATAAGTGTTTTACGGGTAGTCAGATGGATAGATATTGTACATAAATAGTTAGATAGATAGATAGATAGATAGATAGATAGATAGATAGATAGATAGATAATTATAATGGAAATAGAAAGATAGCTATATGTATAAATAGACAGATTTAAGTGTGTATGCAGATAGATAGATAGATAGATAGATAGATAGATAGATAGATAGATAGATAGATGTTTTTGGGTAGACAGGTAGATAGATACTGTAGATAGAAATATTATAGATTATGATGGAGATAGAAATGTAGATTGGAAGATAGATATGTGTATACTTAGATAGATAGATAGATAGATAGATAGATAGATAGGGTCAGATACATAGATACATATCTATAACACACACACACACACACACACACCCTTGTGTATTGTGTCTTACTACACTAAGTTGCTACCGTGTAAAACCTGCACAGAATGTAACTTTAAATCATAAACAAAAACTATAAATGTATCCGACAGATACAAAACAAAGCCTTGGCAGAGCCACAGCCACCATTCCCTTCATACAAGAGGCAGATTATAAAGTGCACCGGATCAGGACCACATTCAGACCCATCACATCAGATCAGATCGGTGTTTCTTAAATTGGATTTAATCGCTGGAATGTCTACAATTTCCAGGAATTAAATCACTGCCTCCTCCAGCACCGAAGAGCTCCTTGTGTTATAGTGAGGGATCAGCTATTGTCCTCCCCATCTGATGTAATAGGGGGGGGGGATGCTATAGGAATATAATGGATCCCGTTACACGAGCTTTATCCAAAGATGGCGAGCAGGGCGGTGCGCTGTGCACCCAGCTATAGGATGAGCAGCTGTGCCCTGCTATTACTGAGGACCCTACACACACATTGTATGCTGCTACATCTTTCCTAAAAAGAAATCTCTCTCTCTCTAGTGAATCTTGGCTATGAAAATCCATAGAACACAAGGGATGATGGGGATTCATTTATCATTGCCTGGCCTGGAATGGTTAATCCTGAGCAGCCCAATAAAATAAATCAATCTTTTCTTTTTCTTTTTCTTAACCCAGTTTGCATTGATTATGTAGAGAGGCACTTACAGTCCCCAGCAGCTGCAATGCAGGATGGTCCCTGTTATAGGCCATTAGATACTGGAGCAATGGCTTTACATGTATCTGTTAGGTAAATACTAACTAGCTGTCAGTACTAACAAGGGGGTGTAAGGAGACCACAACATAGGGGTACAGAGGAGTGGGTGAGGATGTGAGTGTGTGGTTAAGGTCCAGCAGCAGGATAATGCATGATTAATGGTAAAGTGGCTCCTTAATCCTGTTTGTGGACTGTCATACATTGTAGGTCTGGCCATTTGTGGTCAGGATGTTATAGTTAATCAATTGACTGCTAGGGAGGCTCTTCTCCCACACACAGCATTGTTTGCCCTTGTAGTGTGTAGGATGTTATTGCACACAGTACATGAAGAGATGCTGAGGGAACATGAAGCCTTCTCATAGCTGGGATCAGACTCTCACTTTTTTAACCACTTCATTGCTGCCTGGATGGAGAGCTGCTCCTTCTGGCAGAGGAAGGAATTTTAATTAACTGCAAAATCTGGACACAATGAATGTTACATCCTCCCTAGTATATGATGTGCTGATTCTGTTACTGCCGCATACACTTAACCTATTTCTCTCTTCACATTTACATTTCTAGGTGTGTGATGAGATCTGGTTTCTTACAGTTTCCTATGGGGTGCTTATTGTTTGTTATGAGTGGTCCTGCAATCTGAGGTCTGACATGGATGACGTTTTGAGTCCATTCATTAATACTTTGGCAGACAAGACATCAATAGGGATAGAAAGATTAGAAAGAGAGAATAAATAGCTAGATCGATTTTTAGGATTGATAGTTAAATAGAAATATAGTACAGTAGAAATATAGTTACATAGATAATAGATGGTAGGTAGATATATAGATGATAAGTAGGTAGGTAGATACATAGATTGATTAATTAATAGATAGATAAATAGATACAGATAGGTGCTATATAGATCATAGAGAGACGGATAGATGATAGATAGATAGGTTACATATATATTTTATCAGATCGATTATATTAGACAAGATTATAACAGATAGAGGATATATAGATTATAGATAGACAATATATAGATGATAGATGGATAGATAATAGGTAGATACATAGATAGATAGATAGATAGATAGATAGATAGATAGATAGATAGATAGATAGATACATAAATAAATAGTCGGTATATAGATGATAGATAGATCATATAGATTAGATCAGATTGATGATAAGAGATTAGATTATATATAGAGGATAGATATGAGATAGATAGATAGATAGATAGATAGATAGATAGATAGATAGATAGATAGATAGATAGATAGATAGCAGGTACATACATGGAAACATAGACAGATGATAAATAGAATGTCCAGCACTCTTATAAAACTATGACACACATGGTGTAGTTTGCGAAAACAAACATGTGACACATAATTATATTGTGTATCTCCGAGCCTTAATGTATGTGCCTACAAGACCCGACTCCCTACTCTACCGAAAAATAAATTTGTTACAAAAATCACATTATCACCATGAATTATTCTAAATGGCAAATTAAGCCCTGTTACATCTTTACCACTGACATATCTATATGCAAAATAGCTAAAATAAAATGTAAAATATAGTGAAAAACAATACAATATTGATACATACACATTATAAAACAATATAATGTTTTAAATAAATAAAACAAATATAAAAAATTTATATATATATATATATATATATATATATATATATATATATATATATATATACATGTTTACTGTAAACATGTATTTGGGTAAATATTTGCTGACCGTCTATGAAATGCACTGACATTGCCATTATCCACTGTCGGGTGCTGTAGGGTAGGATGTTTTTGCAATTGGAGCAAAAATAATAGCAATAATTATAATAATATAATAAAAAATACTACTAATAACGTATGCAATTATAGCAATAAGGACAGTAATGATATAATAATAGTAATTATAAGTAGTAATAAAAGAAAATAAAACAACCAATATAATGGTAATAATAATAACAACAACAGTAATAATAATAATAAGACACAGAAACTTGCGGTCAGAATTGTAAATGGATTTTATTGGGACAATAACTGTACATGATCACTGCTGTGCCCTCCCTGCAGTTTGGACTCCTTGGCCCTCGGTGTGTTTTTTTTTTTTTCCTTGATATTTTTTGGAGTGCTCTCAGTCTGTGTTTTCTTTCTTTGCAGAACATTAAAGGGTCAGATCTTTCCTAGGAGGAGGGAATGTGATCTCTTGTCACAGCTCAGGAGTAGGAGTTGTGTTCTCCAAACAAACAGGAATGTGTAGGCAGAGGAGGACTCTGAGTACAAAATGATGAATCCTAATAATAACTGCGGGCTCCTCATTCATCTCCACATCAGCCAATGTCCATAAATAAAATAAATCCTTTTCTATCATCAATAATAATATTATTATTTATTAACCCTTACTATGGGCCATACCCTGTAAACCAATTGCCGTTGTGTGAAAGCCCTTTCAACGCTGGAAAAAAAAAACATTAGGCTCTCATTGTCATATTGTTTTTTTCCTATTTTTATGGTGATTGTCGTTTTTTTTTTCGTTTTTTTTCATTATTTGTTTTTTTTTATTATTATTTCTAAAATTCCCTTGAATTTCAAATGTACATCTAAATATACAAAGAATTACAATGAAAAAGCCACAAAAACTATGAACCAAGCAGAGAACAGGTTATTGCAAACACTCTGGAGGGGGGATGGGGGGAGATGAAAAATCACACGACATAAAAGATGAGGTGCATTGGTATTAAGGAGCATGGTCCTATACTGCAGCTTGTGTCCTTCTAGTTGTCTTGTCTACTGAAACAAATACACTACAATTCAGATATAGTTTATTCTAGATACTGCTGGAATGGAACTAGACAAATAATAAGAATTTAGAAAGAAATTATAATACTCTTTTTTTCAGATTCCCATTGTGATTCACTACATTGGATTTGCTGCCTTTCATTTAACCCTTTACATCAACTAGACACACAGGCCACAGTCACCATTGATCATTGGGACTAAAATCTCTCACCTAAAAAGTCGAAATAATCATGGACTTAAATCATTCTTCCAGGTACAAAAAAAAATATCACATATTCACATAAATACATTAAGACAAGGATAAATAATTCATGGTACAAAATGAAGAAGATGAAAAAATATAAGTTGTGTTGAGTCTAAAATAATAATAGTAATAAATAGGTTGTCACATCACTAAATAATTCATAAATAAAGAAAATCTCATATGCAAGTCACATCCCCTTCATTACAATTCGATACAAAATAATAATAATAATAATAAAATAATCGCATGACACTGGCTAATGCTAATCTAGACTTACCTTCAAGTACATCATTAATAGTCTATATTGTGCCTTGCTTTGCAGTTTATTGCACTGTCATGCTCAGAATACTTATAAGGTTCCTTCTCATGGACATGGAGCTGCTTCATGATTCCTTCTAGAAGTTGGCACTCACAATAAAGGATCCTAACAATGTCCTTGCAGAAAAATTGAGGTAATTAAAAGGAGGACAACAGTTATCTTCTATCTCTCTCTGTGTGTCTTCATAGTTACAAATGTGTCAGCTTGGGAGCTTCTGGCATCCTTCCCTGAGTCGTATGGTGAGAAGTTAGGTCTGTGTATGTAGGATGTGGGTCACAAGGTCCATGGTGATGGCTGCCTGGAATCTGTGCAGCGCAGCTGTAGTCCACACTGGCAGATGATGGGTGAGAGAGGTGACCTACATTAAACATAGGACCAGAAGCTGGCATGGAATCCACAAAGTTCCCTCCAACATAAACAGGGCTGCCCTGCAAATTGGGATTGGCAAAGCCACTGTTGCTCTGCATGGGGTGGTGCTCATACTCTGCACCATGGTACCTCTTCTGTTGGGGTAGGCAGCTGCTCAGGGGGGCTGTGTAGGCTGCCAGGCCATACATGTTTTGCTGGGATTTGGCAAATGATGTAGGAGATGGAGCATCATAGCTGAGGCCATTGACAGTGGGCAGTTGGCTGGAATAGCCCACATGGCTGGAGCCACTGAGAGGAGGGCTGCGGTCTGGAGACTGTCCTGCTGGGGAGTGCATGATCCCTTTAGCTTTCTGGTCCTTCTTGTACTTCATCCTGCGGTTCTGGAACCAGATCTTGATCTGGCGTTCGGTCAGGTTGAGTAAATTGGCCATTTCCACCCTGCGGGGGCGACACAGGTACCGGTTAAAGTGGAACTCCTTCTCCAGCTCCACCAGCTGGGCGCTGGTATAAGCAGTGCGCACCCTCTTGGATGAGGGACCTGTGGGACTCTTCTCCTCCAAGTTGTCTCCTAGGTTCAGAAGCAAAACACAGAAAAAAAATACATGAATTCCAAAAAATAATACAATTATTTCACTTACATCAGCAAATACTGCACAACACAAGTGTAAACTCTGCACTAAGGAGGATCCATTGTGCACCAAGCATTGTGCCTGCTGCTTCTGCAAGGGTTAATCGTTAACCATATGTAACCATCAGCTATTTCTCCCCTTGAGCATTTACTACATTTATTTTAGGACATATCCAGGATTTAGACTGCAGTGAAGGGAAATAAATTCTAGACTGGTGCACTTGCAGGATTTAATTATTAATTTTTAAGGAAATATTTCATATATTAGGACTTTATTATGGGCAGATGTATGTTGACTTCCCATCAAATTATTTATAGGCAAAATGGAGGTGAAGAACCTAACCCAAATACAGTAATCTGTAAAAGTTTTGTTTTAATAGACAATACATGATAAATGATGATCATAGATGGATAGATAGATAGATAGATAGATAGATAGATAGATAGATAGATAGGAGATGGATAGATAGATACATAGATAGATATGAGATAGATAGGTAATAGGATAGAACAGAAGAATAAATATAAAACAGTATTATATATATATATATATATATATATATATATATATATATATATATATATATATATTAGATAAATATATTATAGTATAGATAAACAGATAGATAAAAACTAAATAATTAAATCAATAATATTATATCAGTATAGATTTGTCCTTTATGATCTCTCCTACGAACTTACTTATACAAACATAATAATTAAATATATCCATAATATCACCATGTGGGTTTTACATAATTTCTTTAAATCTATTTTTTTTTTTTTATATTTATTGAGAATTTTGTTCTCCATTACCCCTAACCATATTATAATATTTATATAATACTGATAGACTGTGTTGTGGTTATCAGTTTGGCCTATAGATGTAGTTGTGTATATACAACCAAGCAGCAAACTCCATATCCATCTCCTTTGGATGGTCATGAACAGTTTCCATTAGATATTGCCATGGGTTGTATACCTGGAGGAGTGCTGGCATTCTTCTGCTTGGCATTCTGTCTTGATTCCTTCATCCATGGGAATATTTGCTTGGTCATGGTACCTTGGGAGGAATTGGAGGAGCCAGAGGATTTGCTCTTCTTCTGTGTTGAGGTATTGCCTTGGTTGGGAGAGGATGGAGGCAGAGATGGAGCCTGGTGTGTTTGGTCATTCATATTGGTGGTCTGGCTGGCATTCTGATTAGAAGATGTCCTCATGCAGCTGCCACTAATGTCACTAGTTTTATGGTTTGGGGGCCTGATGGCAGATGGTTGAATGGAACATGCTGAACCTGGATAATCATTCTCTAGAGCAGATTGGGAGTAGGGTTGATGACTGGAGCCATAACTGTATGACTCAGGCTTGGCATAGGTGTAACCCCCAAATAGTCCAGAGTTTTCATAGTAGGCTGTCTTCTGCATCCTGCTGTCTCTCAGTGATAGGGACTCTGCACCCTTATCAATGAGCATTGACCTCTCTGTGGGATCTTCTCAGTCTAAACCCTAAGAAAAAGAAAACATACATTCTATGAAATCAGAGCAAATATTCCTCCAATCCACCACATCACTGAGATTGGGTGGGTTTCCATTATTGCCTTCAGATCTAAATTGTGACTATGTTTCACCATAGTTTGATAAATTTTAGTATATGTAACTTAAATTTCAATGACACCTTAAAAATAAGGTGTCCTCTCCTGATAATGGACTCAGACTGGTCACATGATGGTCCCTTGTTTACATGAAGGCCTCTTGGTACCTCTAGGGCCTGTGCTATTCTACATTATTATAGCTTGTATTATATAACAGTGAGCTATAGCATATATTGGAACATATAGCATTATATGATCATATAAATGCATGTAATCTAAATATGTGTGTGTGTTTTGTACAGCATTTATTATATTTATGAGAGATCACATATAGTATTTAGTATAAATGCTTGTATTTTATGTGTTTTTATATGACATGAAATGTAATTTTATATATATTTGTGTTTAGGTATTTAATATGTGGGTACTTTTGGATGTGTTCTGTATTATTATTATTAATCATAATATTAAGTGCATGTGTATTAATGTGTATATTGTATAATATTATAGTATTTAAAACATATAATACGCCCACATAAACATATTGTAAAAATATTGCCATAATACACCCACTTATATAATGGCAAATAAAAATGTGTATTTATCTAACATATATGTGTGTATATTATAGCAATATTATACAATATGTTTATTATATGTGTTAATATATATGTTGAAATATGATTTGTACAGGTGTTTAATATATCATATATGGCATCTGTGTTTCTTTGGCCATCATTAAATGTGGGTGTATTGTAGCATGTTTTATACATTATTTGTGTGTATTATGTGTGTATAGTAGAGCATGAATTGTATAGGTGTTAACATAGGATAGTATCTGTGTATATTTGGCTTGCATTGTATGTGTGTGTATTATATCATGTTTTATACATTGTTTGTGTGTATTATGTGTGTATAGCAGAGCATGTATTGTATAGGTGTTAACATAGCATACATACTATCTGTGGTTTGCATTGTATGAGTGTGTTTTGTAGCATGTTTTATACAGTTTGTGTGTCTTCGTGTGTATATTATATCATGCAGCTTTAAGCAGTTTGAGGTATAGTCCCAATGGACAGTTTATATGTGGTGTTGGAGCTTCTAGATGTAAAGTGGAAGCCTTACATGAACACACATTCAAGTGGATCAAATGCATTTGCTTGGGGTATTAATAGTTGTCTCTACTTCTTTCAACAACTGCTAAACTTCTTCTCTCCACTGTGATCAAACACATATCACTTTCCAGCTAGGACATACTTTGTGCCATATTTCTCAGTGCCTAGGCTTGACTTGCCTTAGAAAATTTGGATAAAGATTAACTTGCCCCTGCACCCTCCAGCCTGGGTGAGCTGTATATAACTTGATGGATTGAACTACATTCAGAACCTGAAAAACTAGCAGAGAAAAACCCCTCTATGTCCATTGTAAGCCAGGCCTTGTAACTGCTCGGTTAAACTATAACTACTTCTATTCACCATCTTTCTGTTTGATCCATTTGGGGGGAGAAAATGCAATGTCAGCTTTTGTGAAATGTAATTATTTGATGTCTTTTATGAAAGATTTGAGCTAAAGCTGTGTGTTGTGTATTTTCACTGCAAGGTACAAGCAGCTTCTGCGTGTTGTGACAGTAATTGTTTTAATAGTAGCACCATTGCCAATATACAGAAGATTTATTATCTTGTCCATATTAGCATAGCGATTGAAGGGAAATGGAAAGCAATTATACAAACAGTATAGTTTAATCACATCAAAGTGTAAAGCATAATGCAAGCTCCCCTGTACATTATTACTAAGTCACTTCTACATGATACAGAGTCCAATTTACCTTTTATTTAGTGACTCTTTTAATAATATCACGTCAGCCTTGTATTATCACAAGTTGCATTCGAATTTTTACCTCCAAAATTAATGCTACAAATACATAAACTATTTTTTTTCTACAATGGATTTACACCAAAGTTTAGTCAATGTAAACATTATGGCTAAATATGTGATCTGCATATTGTAAGACTGGGATACATTATAATGGGAGGATCATCATCTATCCACTGTGAAAAGATTTTGTGAAATGTATCAAAACTTTATTAATGAGGGGTAAGGACTGCTAGTATTGGAAATACAAGTACAAGGCTTCCTGCTACATCTCTAGACTTCCCAAACAATACATGGATTCTTCCATAGGATCATATTTAGAACACACAGGCAAGAGGCTTATTCTTGTTCAGAAAGATCCAACTGTTACTGAACTCTGTCTGAACCTAAATAAGGAGCAATGTGCAATAAATCATTTGGACAATGGGCAAATGCATTGTGCTTCTTCCTTAGCACCACAAGCAAAATACAGATTAAAACACTAGCTCCTATAGCATATATATATATATAGTCCTGAAATCTAATCTGAGCAGTATAATGAATCTGTATCATGAGCTGATATATAACTATTGTACAGAGGGGCCTTTCACATCACTTTCCTTCTTACATCATAGTGGAAGAATATAAAATACTTGTTTATTTTACATTCCCAGTTTCCCCCTTTGTATGGATTATACGAGTTAAACCAAAGACTTCATATTTGCTTTACTTAAATCTAACAATACAATTATTTTTTCTTATAAAATATGAGATCTATTCACTATAAATAGCAGGAGGCTTTTGATTATTAAACAGGCTGAGTCCACACAGAGCATATCAATGCACCTGTCATTGGGGTTTGGAGAGAAATTTATGACTGCCAGTGTTTTACTAAGGGGGGGAAAAGATCCCGAGAAGTTTCACAAATGTAAAACAGGCCAAGCGTAGGAGGAAGACAGAAAAGAATCCCCTACTCCGCAAATTTTTCCTTTTTAGAGGCCTGTAGAGCAGAATTATAAAAGCTGCCCTTAGCCCCTGAGTGTTACTAGAGCTCTGCACTTTACCAGCACAGGCACAAATTTATCGCCCTTTCCTGGATTACCCGAAAAAAAAATTATAAAAAATATGGGGGAAAAAAACTTGGATTAAACTTGGAGTCTGACATCTTCAGTCTAATGGATATAGGATGCAATGCTCTGCAGATGCATGTGACACCCCAAATAGAGAGGAGGAGATCATTCATATTTATCACCGGCAGAATATTCCATGGCTTCTTTGGGAATCTATTTACTTCCTTTGTATTGCTTTATATTCGGGCGAAAATTCTGAGCAGAAAAACACAAAAAGAAAAAAAAAATCCCGGGGATGTTTTTATTTTATCCATTTTATTATCGCCTTATTTATTGATATTTTGTTCTTGAGATTGTAAAAGAAGTGAATTGCTTTGAATGTTTGAGATGTTTTGAAATGAAAGGGAATGGAGGATCTGACTGCAGCAGATCTCTTCTATTCCTCATGTATATAGCTGTATACATGTATAGTAGTGCACCGCTGTGCAGCCTGCAGGGCACCTCTATAGATGTATCATTGTTTCACATTAGACATCATTTATATTCCATAATAATTGTAGTCGGCGACTTACCTTGGATTCCCAGGTTCAGATCTTGTATCTGACTTTTTTTAGATGGCGCCCTGTCTTCTTATTCTTGCCAGTCCCACATAGGCATCTGCAAAATATTAGAAATTGCAATGTGATTTGTGTATACAAGGGGTGATTTATGTTCCTACACAAGCCATGTCTCATCTACTGGAAGCTAAATATATGTTGAAATTGAAAATAGTAAATATTATAAAATAATTGCATTATTGTTTGCTAATAGAACTAGCTCCGTATTCTGTAGACATTGGATAATGTAGCCTGTATTTGCTACAATATATACATATCCTGATGAGTGATATAGATAAGCATGCGGCTATAGCTTAGGAAATGTATCTTTTTCCTTAATGTGTTGACTAAGTAGCTTTAAGGATCCCACACAAAGACAAGCTAGGCCACATAAGAGACAAATTCAGCTACCATAAGCCATTCCTATGACCTTTGGCTTGTATAGTAATAACTCACCACTTAATGAACAACCAAGTGAGCAGTAGCTTCTAGCAGAATAGTGCTAACAACTTTCCTGCAAATCCTCATTATCTCCCCATGAAACCAGGTAAAATGACTGGATAGAAGTGCGACTTGTAGATGAGAATTAGCGAAAGACTTGGGGACTGTGTAGGGTCCCTGGTAGGAGGCCAGTCCCAAAACAGCAGATATTCCCAATTCAGGTGGGCGGAGGTCAATGTACATTTTTTTGTATAATGTTTGTATATTGTAACCAAATGTATCACTAGAAGCCAATTCTACGGTATCATCTGTTTCTGCTGCATCATCCACCACCTCCTGCGTTTATATTGTTATCTGTTTCTATCATTAAAAAGTGTATAAGCAGAAATAGGAATAGAATACGGATGATTTCCATTGCGTACGATCCGTAAAGGAGTAAACAAGTGTTAAAGGTAGAAAGCAGTTCATTATTTGTATATTAATATCGTAGTGTGGGTGTAGGATCAACAAAATGAAATGAAAAGCCTCTGCCCCAGTGTCATTTAGCTGGCCCTGTGACGACTGCAGGGCAAACAATGACACAGAAATGGCCACCGGTTTGTGTAGAAATCTTGTATTTGTCCACCCACACTACTTAACACGTTGAAGAGGAAATTTGGGTCGCAAAGGCCTTTATTTAATTAACGATTTTTGGTTATTTCTACCCCAATAGTAATAATTAAAACGCATCTTCACGCATAGTAATAATTGAAACGCATGTTTACGGTTATAACCAGGAACGCATCTATTTGATAATATGAATTGTGATCTTAAATCATAGTGGAATAAAATATACTAAAATGTTCTTTATCTATCAATATATCCGCATACTATATACGAAGACACTGTATAAATATCGGAGACACAATTCGGCATAGTATATACAGAATTAATATACAATATAACGATGTGCCGTAAAATATAGACTTTGTGGAGGCAAATGACTAATACAATGCAATATTATTGTTATTGACAAATAAATGCAATAATATAATGAACAATTAGAATAATAATATTCTATATTTCTGCAATATTGAAATATTCTTCTCTCCACCTATAGAAATTATTTTGCCATTAAATTGACTGTAAATATACATAAATCAGTCCAATAGCCTAAGACACCCTGTTAATGTGGTGTTCAATCTTCCTTTGACAGAAGCAGCAAAAAAAGCTCATTTATTTCCATGTACTTTTTTAAAGTATCTTCCCATATATATATATATATATATAGTCCTACTATGTGGATTATATGTTTGCATATTGTAAGACACAGATTGGTAGATTATGTGTTAAATTGAAGAGCTTGTACATATATAGTACACATGTGCATATTGCATGTACCTGGATTAATCATGATAAAATGCTTATTTGTGCTTTCCTGACAAAGTCCCCCATGCCTAAAAAAAATGCTGAAAACACAATAAATCTGAGCACTACTAAGCTTGATAAAGGCTCCATACAAAGGCTGTGGATTGTCATGCAAGATCTTACCTGTGTATCAATTTATCATAACCCTGGGTTCCTCCAGTCTCTATGGTTTGTTGTAGGATGGAGCTAAGATGTATCCTTCACCCTTTGTGTGTGTGGAAGATTCTGTCCTAACCCTGATCTTGCGGATTTGCAGACATTTCCACCTACAGTAGCAGCACAGCACAGTATTCCCATAGAGAGGCAATGGGCAAGCACTCACCTACCAATTACAGTCAGGGCAATGAACTTCTCTCATAGTGTTTGAAATCAAAGAACTTGGCTAAATTAATAGAAGGTCTGCATTGTAGGGGGTTTATTGAAGACCCATTGCTAGGTGGGTGATGTTGGTAATGTCCCCTTATAATCACTACAAGTTCAGGCTCTGCCTTAAGATTTAAACCTATTTGTTCACGTGATCTCTATACTAAACCCTGCAGCTATGGCTTTGTATATAACCTATATATTCCCAGCCCAATCGCAATCTGCCTTCCTCTCTCACCTCAACCGATTGTTATTTGATGCCAATATATACAACAGGACATGCCAGGGAATCCAGGGATGTGGCAACTTTGCCAACCACATCCCTGCACAGATATGCATTCCCCCATGCATGATTTTTGTATCAATCTGTACCCTAAACCAACAACACAAATCCGTACAATCGACCGGTAATAAAAATAGATGCATATAAAAATAGATGCATATCCGACTACAACCAATTTCAATGTACACAACATGACATGCCAGGGGATACATGGATGTGTCAACTTCTCCAACCAAATAATTGCACAGATTTTGGATCAATCTGCAACCTACAAACACAAATAATACTCCTTACAATCGACTAATCAAATGGATTAATATCCGACTACGAGCAATTTCTTATTGAAACATACATTGAAATAATGCTTATTTACCAAATAATTTTTTTACTTGTGTCTGCTGTAAATATTTTAATAAAATATATATGGTGGCGGCGTTGGTGTTTGTTGTTGTTGTGTCTGAACATAAATTGCCAATTGTAAGCAAAGCGTTATTAGATTATGTTCTACTTTGTGTTCCATGACCGATACGAGCAAATATTCTCCTGTTTGTTAAATATCAAAACTTTCTGCACATAGAAGCAATAGATGTATCGAGATATAAAAGCCAATAATAACATTGTATCACTGGTGCATATGAAGGAATGGATGTATGGAGCCATATGGAGCAATAATAGGAAGAATAACATGGTATCACTGGTGCTGACAGTAGAGCCGCATAGGCTTCAGAGGCTACAAAAACATCAGCTTCCAACCGAGTGTAAAAGGACCCAAAATAAAGTGCTGTTTTCTCCTGCCCGATGGTGAGAATTTAACTTTACACAATCCAATTCAAGCAAGAAGATCCACAGCAAATGAACCGCAGCATAATGTGCACAGGGCAATAAAACTGCAAGATTTACACCCCTCAGCCGCCCCCCAAACAGCCTAGAAGCCTTTACTTCCTATGATTTATAACAACAACTTGGCCCATTGTCAACTGATAAAACCTCCATGACTACAGCCAGCAAATAAATGTTATTATTACAAGCGCTGACACTTTCTATCCAGAGATCATTATTATTATTACTTCTTATCTATTATTGTATCCTTACTTTATACTATTTGAGATGGCAGCAGATTAATATTAATTCATAAATACAATACATTTGGTGTTTTATATATTATTACAAATACAGCATACATGGACAGATGAGTAAATAGGATAAATTATTGCACATACACAGAAAGGGCATCATCGGTTTAAGGTAAAATACAACAAAATGTAGAAATGTAGAGAGAATGCAGGTTTCTAGAGTGCATTGGGCTACAATGGATGAGATTAGGGAGCCATTTATCAGCCCTATATGTGAATAGGCAGTGTTATTTAATGTGAGGAATGTTGGGAATCAGGGAAGGTATCCATTCTGCTGTCTGTCTCTCTCTATTGGGATCCACAGCCAGATCAGTAAATATCCATTTACTATTATAGATTGCAGCAAATGGTGGGAATAAATGGCGGTGTCCAGCAGAAAATGATCCACTTTAAGTGTAATAGTAATGACTATGGCGGACACTAGGAAATAATTATGTGCTGCTGTAACATTTGCCTTGGGTAACATTTCAGCTTTCTCCCCAATTCTATTATTATGACGCAAGATAAAATTTACGACCCAGGGCATGAAAAGAAGTTCAGGGCCCCTTTCTCAGTGTCTTAAGAAAAGGCAGCAGATGCCCTGACAGTTCAGTATTGTTCAAGGCTTGCACTAAATCTGAGTCCCTCATCCAAATCTAAAGTAAATCCATTCAATTCCCTTTACTGCTCAGGCTTTCCCCAAAGCAGGACTCAAGGAGCAGTTGCATACATCATCCTAATTTTCTTATAAACCCTAAGCATTGTGAAACAAAGGTCACTACATCTCCTGACTACTGCAAGGAACAGGCAAAGGCTCCTATTTATCAAACCTATGATGACAGCCAAGAGAAGAAGAAGAAAGAAAGAAAGAAAATAATAGTCATAATAATAAGAATAGTAATAATAACAATAATAATAATAGAAAGAAGAGAGACATACCCACCAGCAGCACAGCTCTCCTCTCCTCAGCTATATGACACAGACAGTGCAGTGTATACAGTCTGCTCTCTTTGTATATAATATTCTTGGGATCTCTTCAGTTTTCAAGTCTGATAGAGTCCTTTGCTTGGCAAATTAATGACGACGCTGTGTTTCTTAAGGGACGTGCTGAATTAATTATTTGCTGGATCACGTGGGTCAGGAGTTGAAGAAACCTATTCTTGGCATCTTGCATCCACTTTGATATTGAACATGTAAGGAACATTTCTAGAGCCCCCTGTGCTGCT
The DNA here is from genome assembly GCF_040894005.1 of Engystomops pustulosus. NCBI lineage: Eukaryota > Metazoa > Chordata > Amphibia > Anura > Leptodactylidae > Engystomops > Engystomops pustulosus. Next base: position 88,615,176 of record NC_092418.1, read on the forward strand.
GATGCTGATGCCTCCTCTATGTTTACTAGGAAATCAATGCACAAGCCTCTTGGTGGAAGATGGCAGGGAAGATGTGAGGCTCTGCATTCAGGGATTCTTCCTGATTTACTGTACTGTACAGTGGGAGCTGTTTGCTATTGACTCAGCCTTCCCTTCATTCTTATCCATAACGACTAGTGGTGATATAATACACACTATTTTATTGATGTATTGTTAGTAGCAGAGGAGGAGCCATTAGACAGCACATACTGCTGCTACTGCTACACACAAACACACATACAATATATATCTATATATATACATATCTATCTGCAGATCAATTTTTTATATACCTTTTTATATCACTATATATACAAATATATATATATATATATATATATATATATATATATATACACACAAAACGCCATGATGTGATTATATACATAGATGTATATATATATATATATATATATATATATATATATATATATATATATATATGTCCATATACTATATGACCAGACACTATGAAGATAATATATATATATATACATGTTCATGTTTATCATATGCTTCACTGATATGGTGTCAGAAAAGCTGTATCATATATATACATATATATATATATATATATATATATATATATATATATATATACATATATATATGATAAACTTGTAAATTTTATGACAATATAAACGTATAAAGTGAATCATATGAGATGCATTTACATGTGTATGTCTCTGTATGTATGCATTATATATTTATACCATACTATACACTGTATTAAGTCATAGAATCTATAATCTATCTACATTGTACTATATATATGTATATACATATGTATATATATATATATTATCTATACATACAGAGACATACACATGTAAATATATATCATATGATTCAATGCATAAGTTTATTCTGTCATAACATCTACAACACATTGAATGTGTACATTGGTTAACTATATACCCACACACAAACATGAACATGTCTAAATCATGCATACATATGGGCAGTCACACACATACACATATATCATATGACACACTGTATAGTTTTATAAAGCCATATACATTGTATATACTTTATATATATACACACACACACACACACACAAGCATATACATGTGGATGTCATGCATACAGACAGACAGACACACACATATTATACATACATACATACATACACTCTATACGTTTCTAGAGGTATAGAATCTACAATACTTTACATTTGTTATAGATTGACACTTTCCAGTTGAATCACCACTCTGGGTCATCACCTTGGGTTCTGTCTTGTGTACTATTTTAAGTTACTATCCCTTAATAGTTCATCATAAGGTGGAGATGACAAAGAGGATAGAGAGCACTGAGCAAAAACTGTGCAGAATTTTAAAGTTAAAGAGAGACTGATGAGACATTTCTCACATTCCTTTATTTATTCTGGGTCACACAAAAAGAAAATAGCAACAGGCAACACATTGTAAGAGGTACCTGGTATCTATCTATCTATCTATCTATCTATCTATCTATCTATCTATCTATCTATCTATCTATCTATCTATCTTCTCTCCCTCTCTATATGTAAATACACATATGTGTGGACTCAATTGTGTACAGAGTGTACACACAACCTACATATGACATATGTGCAGACAGAGAAGAGCCTTCCCAGCCCATGTGTTCTTTATGATACCCCTTCCCCCTACTTTACATGTATAATCACAGGCGAATATGGAGCTACACTTTACATGTTCTCTACATTGGAGAACAGTTTATTGGCGCCTACACGAAGTCTATGCAGGTTTGTTAAAAGTCATAAAACAATATAGTAACCGATTTTTAAGAATAGTTATTTTTCTGGATACACATATATAGAGACAGTGTGATAGATAGATAAATAGATAATAGATAGGTAGAAGAAAGAAATAAGAAAGAAAGAAAATGAAAAAGAAAGCGGATAGATAGATATATAGATAGATGGATGGATAGATAGATAGATAGATAGATAGATAGATAGATAGATAGATAGATAGATAGATAGATAGATGTGAGCTGCATTGATCATAATATAGTATCTGTGTACCTGGGGTACTCCTTCAAAAAGGATAAAACATTTACAATGAAGTCATTTATACAAAGTAAATCTAAAAGACTCCTATGTCCAAAGTAGGGAGTTAAGGTCCAAGAGGTCAAGGGTTTAGAGGTCAGATCTCCCGGCTGAAATACAACTAATCGCATAGAAAATTTGTCCTCAGGATGAACCTGTTTTTGGTTAAACAGAAATTTAGGGAAAATACCTTTTTTTTCACCCTCTCAACGTAAAGCTGTTTCTCCGCTGTATGATCTGTCATAGGGACAATGATGCCCCTATAACACATGGATGGGAAATCTTTAATATTATCTCCAGATATCAGTAGCTTGAGAAGTCAGGAGCAAACAAAGAATTCCCCCATATCTCCCTGTCAGTGGTTACTATATGAGCCAGATAAGGATTCCTTACATACCCCATGTACAATTAGTTTCCTGTCTTATAGTTTATGTATACAGCTACTGATTCTTCCTCAAAAGACTGGGAACGGGACAAAATTCGGTCACAAAATGCGTCAAATAGTTCTCCTATAGTGAAAAATGTAGCAAATCTGAACAATTGTAAATGTAAATAATCTGGTATCCAGTAAAAAAAAAAAAAAAAATTAATCCTATACTACCTGAGGTCAACACCTAAATAATTTGTGAATCTTCTTATACTATATGTTCCTTTCTACATGCAGAACAATTTGTAGTATTGAACACCATTTTGTTCTTTTGTTCATTTTGTTCCTATTTTACCATCCACGAACCTGAAATGTTATATTTATCCCTGAAGAAAAGACTCCAATGTTCATTATAGAAGAGGTTTTTCTTTATTGTAAGTTTTATATTTGCTACAGAAAATAATACAAATAAAACAGAATATGCTACATGGAACTGTACACTTTACTAGGACCTTTGAAATTTTCCTTTTTTCCCCCATAAAAATAGCACATTTATCAAATTTATCTTTTTTATTCAAAACCCAAAAATTACATTTTGACTATAAACTAAAATCCTATTTGAGAATGACCTTCCATCGGAGTATCTCCTAACCCCACCATAAATATATAGCCTAGCCAGAGCGAGCATCCTCCCTCCTATACTATACATGAGAACAATTTTCCTTTGTGTATATTTGGCTTTTATTATCATCATTTTTTTTTTTATTCTTGTGTCTTCTGAGATCAGTTCCCCTTTAAATAAATAAGTGAATACACTTTACAAATAAAATAACCCGTTTATTACATCATAATCATTTTTTTTTCCTGTAAAATTTGGTATCGTGTGATTTATAATACTGGCAGTAACAAAGAAGAAACAAGGAAATCATGGAAGAGCTTTCCCATATGGTCGCCACATTTAGGTTTTTATCTCTCCCATTTCCTTGTTAACCCAATGCTGCCCTGTGCTATGAGACAGAACATACAGACAGATTTACCATTTCAGGGTCCTCTTGGTGTGGACAACAAATAATAATAATAATAATAATAAAAAAGAAACATGTCCTCACAGTTACTGATGTCCAGAATTTCTACATTCTTGGTAGGTGTGAGCTTTTACTAGTCCTCGTACAGGTTTATGAAGTCCTGGTAATATTTTATGTCATTTACAGCTCAGAAAAAAAAAATTAAGAAGTAAAAATTAAAAAAATAATCATCTGCACATTTCTTTCTATAAAGAGGTGAGGTCAGTCTGATGTTCCTTGGTAAGAGTTTGTATGTGCTGAGAAGAAGCAGATGAAGATCTCCCCTTTGTATTAGGTAACTTGTGGTCTTTCTTCCATTTCATCCTCCGGTTCTGGAACCAGATTTTGATCTGGCGCTCAGAGAGGCACAGGCTGTGGGCGATCTCTATCCTGCGTCGTCGGGTCAGATACCTGTTAAAATGAAATTCTTTCTCCAGTTCCAGTACTTGCTGCCTGGTGTATGCAGTCCTGGAGCGCTTGGGTTCTCCTCCGGTGTAATTTGGGTTGACTGAAACAAAGCAACGAAAACATACTCCATTAAATCTCATCCGTCTTTGATCGATGTACAATCACTTTACAAACTTCTGATATTCTATGTATCAATCTATGGAAACGATGTTGCATTGTGTATAAATATAGAGATGCAATACAATATACATGTGACTATATGTACATATATGTATGTTGCTATACAGAGAGAGAGAGAGAGCACTACCTTGCTTAATGCATTCATACAATTCATGAAAGATGCAATGATCAGATGATGCTCCATTATATACAAATCTATAGGAGCAATGCTTAATTATTGATGAATATACAGATGTTATACAAGGTACGTGTGACTAGATGTAAATATAAATGTTACTATGGAGAGAGAGCTCTGCTTCACTTCATGCATTTACACACTTCATGAAAGCTACAATGATGCTTCATTATATACATATCTATAGGAGCATCGCAGCATTATTTATGAATATATAGACATGTATACATTGTATAGGTGACCATTTACTCTATATAAAGAGAGCTCTGCCTTGCTTAACCATACACACAAATCATGAAATCTACATATCTATAGGAGCATATATATATATAAATATATATATATATATATATATATATATATATATATATATATAATACAAATACCAATCTATAGGGGCAATGGTGCATTATGTTTGAATATATAAATTCAACACTATATATGTGTGTGTGTGTATATATATATATATATATATATATATATATATATATATACGTGACTACATGAAAATATATATATGGAGAGAGAGGGAATACTACCTTGCTTTACCATACACACAGTTCATGAAATCCATTATATCCATTATATAAAAATCTATAGGAGCAAGGGTGTATGAAAATATAGATACAACACTATATATATGACTATGATTGATATATATATATATATATATATATATATATATATATATATATATGTATGAGAGAGAGAGAGAACATTGTATTGCTTAAGCATGCATACACTTCATGAAATCTACAAACCATGAGCTGTTGCTACATGATATACAAATATATCAGAGCAATGTTATCTATAGGGACAATTGTGCATTATGCATGAATATATAGAAGCAGCTTAATGAAATCTGCAGACCTTTAGATAATGCTACTTTGTGCACACATCTATGGAAACAATTCTGCATCAATATACAGAAGCAATACCATCTAAATATGTGACTATATGTAAATAGAGAGAGCACTACCTTGCTTAATGCATGCACACACTTAGAGGATGGAGTTTGCTCCTCAGCAGAAACAACAAAGCCACATGGCCTATTCCCTCAACCATAAAAATTTATGATGAGTGTAATGGCTTCCTAGGCTTCAAATGGCCATAAATAATATTTTCACCAGCTTCCTAGCCTAGTTTCCTAGAATTAGAGTCTGGATTTGGAAGAAGCAAGCTGCTTACCTGAGTTGCAATGGACTTTCTTCATCCAGGGGTACACTATTGCAGGCTGCTTGGAGAGACTTCCATTTTTAGGGTGCTGCTGCTGGCTGCAGGGTCTGGAGATCTGGGCAGGAGCTGGCATAGGGTCCTCAGGAGCAGGGTATGGGTTCTGTGAGTCCTGCCCATGGTGACCTCTGGGCTGCAGTGCAGAAGAGCCTTGTGCATGGTGGCTACAGCTGAAGGAGGACTCCTCGCTGTAGTTTGGCCGGGAGGTGTAGAGAGCTGGATGCTGGGGATAGTCAGAGCCCTGCTGGGAGCTGTAGAAATCAGGGGCTTGCTCTGCTAGGTAGCTGCTCTGCACATACTCCTCGCATGGAGGGAATTTAGGATCCACATACTTAGAGTTTACCATATAAGAACTCATGGCCATTAATTTCTCAGGATAGAAAATACTAATTTTTCTGCTCTTGTCTTTTTTTTCTTGCCTCCATAGAGCCCTCCTACTTGCTGTCAACTGAATAAAGTTAGGGGGCCACGTGACCAGGCGGGCCAATCACAGGGCAGGAACTTTATCACTGCATTTTTAATTGTAGCTCATAATTTTCAAAGAAAATAACAAAATAATATTGATTTAATTGGATCATTATGAAACATTCCATCCCCTCTCCTGTCTTTAATCACACATTGCAAGTCTTCATGCAAGAAATTCTGCCCTGATCCCTGCATAGAGTGACTACTGGATAAATCAAAATCCATCTTTTTTTACACATGAAACTCATATTTTAGAGGGAATATTTTGAAAGAATCTTTAGGTTTTAAGGCAGATAAATGTCTGTGTTAGTTATTGCTGTGATCTAACGTGAGAAGGGAGAGAGAGCTCTTGTGTTGTCAGGGGGACATCAGGGGCTCTATAACATGTACAATAGACCTGTCTTTGCCTTTGTCTTTCAAGGGGTCATCCAAAAGTTACCAGAATCCAGTCAGGTTGAAAATAAATTAGATAATCAGTAACTTGTGGTTTACTTTTCACAGGGTTCAAAAATAGGAGACAATTATTTTATGTTTGCAGAGATTCCTACAAAATATCATTTTATATTGGAGATTCTTGAACTTTTGGGGGATTTTAAGGATGGACTTTTAGGGGCTTGAATCCGTCCACAATCAATTGCTCCAAAAATGTGATGGAGAAAATTATTATAATGCAAAATGCAAAGAAATATGAATAAAATCAGAAGGAAATATGGATTAAGGTTGTACATAGATAAGTTGGTATCAATATGTGTATATATAGATCTATAACAAGAGCTAGATGGAGGATATATTGATAAAAAAAGGATTTATAGGATGTATTATTTGGGTGAAATGGTAGATGGTATATTGGATAAGGGCTATATTGCATATGGGAAGGGATAGTCTCTCCTCTCTCTCTCTCTCTCTATATATATTTATAGGTTATAGTTACTATGTTCTGTAATATATATATATATATATATATATATATATATATATATATATATATATATATATATATATATATGGTGTAGTGTGTATATATGGTAGGGGACACATCTGAGCATAAATGGCTAAAGATTCAATATTAACCATAGACGGAATGAAAATGAATAATGCAATAATAACTATGAATATGTGTGAATTATTCTCATATCAATGTGATGTGACCTTTTCTAGGTGCATTCGAAGTTTTTGCATCGACCATATATTCCCCTAGAATCGAATCTGTGACTATTGAAACACCACACAAATTCGGTTCTACAGGGTACATATAGACAACGTATAGACAGTCCCTCTATCTAATGCTCTCATAGGAATCACCTATGAATCACCTACATGACAAGGATGATGGCAGGTATGAGGATGGGAAGAGAAAAGGACAAAATAATAATAAATCTATCTATCTATCCATCTATCTGTAGGAGTTCTGATATATTGGACCTGAATAAATAGAATACTAACTATACGAACATGTATCCTAATAATGTATAGCTTATAACTAATAAAAATGAAATAATAAGTGTCATAGGTTGTAAGCAGTTTACCTGACCTCATGTTATTACAGGTTGTGGACATGGTATTTATATATTGTTATATCTATAAAGATTATATATAATCCCAAAGCTGTAATATGTTATCTAATTATTTAGGATACAAACATCCGAAAGGCAAACAATAAGACTCTTAGATAAGGAGTAAAAAATATAGATACAACACACACCATGTGCAGATACAGCAAAGCTAGGTAATAAATGCACCACTCAATATGATATTATTAGGATATTCTTATCATTTTTATGATGGTTACATAGAGCAGCAGTTTTATATCATAATAGTCACCAGGTTGCACATACATTCGGTTATACCATATCTGGACTGCCTATGGTATAGTTCCCGGAGAACATCAGATTGATACAATTTAACACAAAAATATAAATACAGAATATAAAAAATATACTATATAAAGAATAATAATAGACCCATGAGTTCAGAGTATTATTTCACACACAACAACTGTGTAGTTTCAATGTGAGGAAGCATCACAATAGTAAATGGGATGATAATTATCTATAAATACATGTTTTACAGGAGTATTACAGAAGTATTACATACCAGTCAAGTTTCTTGTGAGTAGCCAACCTTTGCACTATGTCAGAAAAAGAGTGTGGTAGCGTTTATGGTGAAGAGCAGGTCAGAGGGCTATTAGCAAACATATCCCAAAGTTTCATTATTTTTAGGGCTCGACAGTCACACAGCAGAGGACAAAAGTTCACGATTTGTTCCTGACCCATGTGCAAAATCAGTGTCCTCCCCTTGCAAATAAAGGGAAAAAAAATCCTCCAAAACATCTAACCATGGATTTCTCTAAATATGACCCCAGATACACCCTTGCAAGGTATGTGCTTTTTGACTGGTTGATTGATATTTATTATTATTATTATTATTATTATTATTATTATTATTATTATGATATATGCATTTTAAATATACGATTTTTTGGTTCATTATTCTGGGAAACTGTTCTGTTGAATTAATTGATACATTTTCTTACTTTAATATGACACTGGCATATTACTATATACATAAGATCAATACAATAGAATAATGAGAAGCTATCTAATATATATATATTTCTACATGTGTCTATGTATGCACATATATTTATCTATCCATCTATAATTTATCTACATATATATATATATATGTGTGTGTGTGTGTTCATCTCTCTCTCTCTCTCTCTCTCTATATATATATATATATATATACATATATATAAATATTTATATTTATACCTCTGTCTTCAAATGTGTGCATGTATTATCTATCTGTATATGTATGAATCTCTATATGTATAAATCTCTCTCTCTATATATATATATATATATGTATATATATATATATATATATATATATATATATATATATATATATATATATCAGAATATATGTGAATATATATCTATTTTTACGGTATTACAAGATCCTATTTTATCATTTATTTTTCTATATAATTCCAGTGCCTAAATGTAGAATATTTATCGTAGAGTCTATGAGACGTTTGAAGCTGTGTTTCCTCTAAAATTAACAATTATTGTGCATATTGTGTACTAAATGTGATGTTTATCTCTACTATTTCCATCCCATAGTTTTGCAGTAAAGAGAACCTAGCTTGGAGCTGACATTTTCATATTAGTTAGACGTGGTGACCTGCATTTCACCTTATGGGAAGACTTGCTCAGACAGGTCAAAGCCACAGTGTTATTGATGAACAAAAGCTTAAATATTCACCTCCTGCTCCACTGCCCATAGAGCTGCTTTTGATCTAAACCCCTTTTTTATGGGGCCTAATTCATCCCAAAAAAATTGTATTATTCAATGTTTTATATCTTAAGATTCACCCCTGTCATTGATGAAGATATAAGATAAGGTGCAGCAGTCAGAAGGGGCGAAATGGCAATCCCTAAATATTACAATTCTATAAAGAAAATAAAGTAGCATTTTTTTCTTATGTTATTAATAAGAATATTCAAATAAAAAATAAATTATAATGTAATTATGTCATAGAAACAAAAAAAACCCGAATATTGTATATTAAATATTGTTGCAATGTTGATAAAAGCTTAATCCAAATTCAATAAATATGCACTGCAGAGAAATTAGCTAATCCCATTGCAGAAAGACTGCAGAGATGATCATCCCATAACCACTTCTGCACTTAATCAAACACCAAGTCATCATCCATTCACGTAAATTCGTGCCATGAATCTAAATCCCATACTAAACCATACTGTATATTATCACTTCTTACTGTGGGAGGCGCTATACAGTTCAACAATAACTTATAGTACATCCAAAACCCAACCAAGACAGACAACTGGAAAATCTCCAGAATCAATAAAAGTATTTAATAGAATTACATCACTTCCAGTCAAAACTGTACCCCCATCACATATTCCTGCCATAAACTCCCAGAATGCACCAAACTCATTTACATATGAAATTACTGCCAAGTCATTTAGCTATGCAGAAACCCCAACACTATATAATTGCAAATAATCTATGATATATATAATATATAAATTCATCTTGATGCATCATCTCACATCAATGCATAATATCGTAGGGATGTGTTATATTTCACAACAATACATAGTATCACATTGCTATTAATACATCATATCACACATATACATCATCTGACATTAATACATAATATCACATTGAAATATTATCTGATAATAATACATAATATCATACAAATACATCATCTGACATGAATCCATAAAATAACATTGGAATATTATCTGACAATAATCCATAATATCACCCTAATACACTGGATGATGTACACAATGATCACCTATAGGAAAGCTAGAAATAGGAGAGTCGTATTCTTACCCCACATCTCCATCCATTGTGTGTGACCTGTTGCAAAACAAACAAAACAATTTATTCAACAAAGTGTAAAGTACAAATAGAAACGAACATAAACGAGAATAATAGAGATAAAAGGGAGTATAAGCATAAACTACATCTCACATAGACATTGCTCTCATTCGTTTTGTTCCACAAAATTGCCTTCAAGTTCACAGTTGAACTAAACCAGATCAAACATGATACCAGATTCTGTATATTACAGAGATAGATAACTTGTCCCATTGGGGGTTATGTATTTTCATGGTGAAGTAAAGCCCTGTCCCTCACAAACACGTGCATGTCCCCTGCTCCCCCATCCAGTGTTACATAGAGAATCACTTACTTTCTATTCTTTTCCTATTTCTTCTTCTTCTTCTTGTAAAGTGGATCCAGCAGATAGAAAGGCTCCAGTGCTGGCAGATCCAGGCAGAATGATCCCTTCTAAACACTGATCCTTATTACTACATGCAGGAACACAACGCATCTGCACTTGTATGCTGTTAAACTAATTTATGGTGGGAATTATATTTTAGCTTGTCAACTCTCAAGCCATAAAACAAAGTTTATTGGAATCACGTGCTCCCATCCAGCCACTCAGGACTCATCTCAGTGGAACCATAAATAACCATCAGCTTTAAACTTCTATTCACTAGATTGAGATTCCCAGAAGCCTCTAATAGTAACACCAAATAAAAGAAGGAATATTTAAAAAAAAGTGAAAGTTCTGCTGCAGTGCAGGTCATACAGAGCCAAGAGGGGGAACTAGGGCACAGAAATGCTGAGGAAATAGATAGATAGATAGATATAGAGATAGATAGATAGATATAGAGATAGGTGGATAGATAGATAATTGATTGATAGATAGATAGATAGATATACAGATAGATAGATAGATAGATAGATAGATAGATAGATAGATAGATGGATATATAGAAAAATCTAGAGATAGATAGATAGATAGATCGATAGATAGCTAAATAGATCGATATATATATAGATAGATAGATAGATAGATAGATAGATAGATAGATAGATAGATGAATGAATGAATGGAGAAATATAGAGATAGATAGATAGATAGATAGATAGATAGATAGATAGATAGATAGATAGATAATAGATAGATAGACAGATAAAAAGATTTAGAGAGAGGTAAAGATAGATCAATTTAGATACTTTTTGCAACATTCCAAATATTTAAAAAGGTAAAAAAAAAATTACAAATCCCATAAAAAATAATATTTAATTGCCTTTATCTCTAGATTCCATGATACATGAATTATAAAAGAATATATAAATTAATTCCATGTTCTTTTTTATATGTTATTGTCTATGTTATTTTATGCAGGACCAATCAGCAATATTGAAGATACTGAAACTGAGGAAGAATTCACCCCTTTAGGGGAATGTAGTCTTTATAAGAGGTTGGCAAATGGACCACATCCTAAGAAAACTAAAATATTTATTCAGTGCTTTGGGTGTCACTTGTAATTTACAAAGCAACAAAGTGATTACAACTTCTAGTAGTGAGAAGATCTTTGAACTTTGGAGGCTGGGGAGAATGTGGTGTAAAGCCATAAAACAAAATAGTGTGAATACCTTTTATTTCCTTAAGGTTTCCCAAGACTGAGTGTGAAGGAGGAGACCCCAGGATGCAGAAGAAGCACAATTTATCACAATTTACCAGATGCACCATATGTGAGGCTGATGATGCATCCCAATTATGGACCAGAAAAATATTCTACCTCTACTACATGTCTAATAACTAGATGGGAAGATGATTATTTTGATGTAGTCATTAGGTGAATGGATACATTGTGGACACTTTGTTAGAATCTTATATATGTGTCTGTTAATTTTTCTGTAGTCATTAGGTGTTAGGTGATTGGATATCTTGTGGACATTATGTTATGGCTTTATATACTGTACGTGTACTCATTATGTTGCAGTCAATAGGTGCTTGGATACATTGTGGATAATTAATGTTATAATCTCTCTCTCTCTCTCTCTCTCTCTCTCTCTCTCTCTCTATATATATATATATATATATATATATATATATATATATATATATTCTCATTTCTTGCCATATGGACACATTTATACATATAAACTATATGACTAAAAGTACATTTTGAATAATGTATAAAGGATGTTTCATTGTAATTAAGTCCTTATATGCCTGATGTACAATGTTTCCACTGTGATTGAAGTGCATTAATAATGGTATATATCTTATTTTATAGATTTTATATCCAACCTTCACAAGTCTCAGCAGTGTTTGCAGCTTTTACTCTTTGCTCAGTACAGAAAATCATTTAGTAAATGAAGGGTATTATTCCCTATGAAAGGTATGGGGATTAATGTATGCCATCATGTTTGAGGACAACTCTGCAAATAGGCAAAGCAGGTGCATTATTTAACTAGTACATTAATTCTTGTCATCAGCTGAGCTGCATTTTCAGCTATCTATCATACACAGCTCTGCATTGTATATCAGTACAGTACATGGAAGAAGCTTCTTCTCCAGCAATTTTCATTCAATGGTTTAACTGATGCTTTAGAGATTAAAATACTTGGCTGAGTCTTGTATGAGTCTTAAAGATAATGAATACAGGACATTAGCTGAGATCACGTGCTCCTCACCCCCCCCCCCCCAGGTTAACCAAAGGGCAAGTCACACACTAATTCACAGAATACAAGAGACTTGTCCAACAGCGCCTTCCTATGGGCACTCAGGGGAACTACACCATACAATAACAATGGCACATGAACTTCAGTTCATCCTTGGCTAAAGCTGGATTGTTGTAACCATTTCCCCTCCATAAAAGTGCAAGTAGAACCGCTTTTATCACCCTGTAATTCCTAGAGTGGTTACCAATAGATCTTGGTAATTAAATATGACCTCCCCCAATATATCTTTTTTAATTATCCCACATGGGCCAATGTATGGTCTTACAGAATAGATCTTTCTATGTGTTACAATACATTGGGGTTTCTTGTACTTCACTCCTAGCCCCAGTATGTTGTATTGGGTATATGGAGGGATATTTACTTTTTAGTGAATTCAGTCAAAAATATGAGATTTGAAGTTTGGATCTTTCCAGTTGCAAATAAAATAAAATAATAAAATAATAAAATATAAATATATTCTTCATTACTTGTCTTGTTGGTAAAATGTTGGTGAACAGGAACAGTTACCACCAGGAATTAAATAGTCAAGTCAAATATGTACCGTCATAGAGGCCATTCTAGTATGGCAGAACCCCACATGGGTTGGTCTATTGTATTATAAAGAAGGGCATCTGCACAGGCATACAGGGTATGTACAAGTATTCATCACCCAAATGTAACATTCTGTCTTCTAATTGGATACTATAGTTAGTATATATGTGTTAGTTTAGTGAGGCATTGTATTTATAAAGTCTGTCAAAAGGGGGAACACTATCTTCCTTTCAAAAACTCTACTGGATGGCTGCAATGGACCCACATGTCTAGTGGGTTGATGCGGATGTTGCATTTCTAGAGTAATAGGTAAGGTCCTTCTGCTGCTGAGCTTCCCTCTGAATGGAAAAGACTGAAGGCTCTTGCTCCATGGCCTAAAATAGCTTTTCAATGTATTGGCTGACAGTGGCTGTCAATACAGTTTTAAGTATAATGGCAGACATAACGCTTCTATATGGTTCCCCAAACTAGTTGGTGTACAACAACTGGTCTGGGTGAATTGGCTGCAAGCCACAAATGTGTGTGGGCCTGAAAGAATTGAGTGGTATCTATTATGAGTAAATCTTCCTCTGCCAGTGAACTGTGGCCTGTAGTATTCAACATTTGTATCTGATGAAGCATCTGGTCTCCATGTGATGAGAACACGTGATTCTCACTGATCTCCATGGGACCTTTGTGCCATCTCTTTCCCATCGACGTCTAGGTTATAGAGTATCACCTGATCTCTCAATATTGCTCAATACAAGCCTGTAAAATGTAACAATTAAAATCAATATGTATAGATTTTTTGTAAATGCAGATCTTAGTATATCAAACATGTGCAAGCACTTGATGATTTTTATTCCTCAGTCGTCCAGACAATGGCAATAAAGGATATTAAAGAGCCAACAACCAAGCTTTTCATAAATTCTACATAAAACAAAAGGGGCATTCTCCGCTGCTCCAGGGTAATGTGCGTGGTCTGCTTGGAATCGAATGTGGGAATGTCATAAAGTATTGGAAAATTATACTGGATGTGCCTGACATTAGAACAGACAAGAGGTGGAGAAGAAGTCCATAAGAACTACTAAGGGTGGTACTTCCATCTCCTCATCTATATCACCGAATGTTGTATCACCTGGTACACCTAATATTTCACATCTAAGCATTTATATGTAATATTGGGCCCCAAATTTCACAAAAAAATACATGAACCTTCTGTTATATGTAGCTACAATATAATCTTGGTGCCAATGACCAAGCCCTTACCATGTATTTAGTAGATCCATTGTTCGAGAGAAGGGGGTCAGAATACATAATGAAGCCTATACATGCACAGTTTTGTAAGGTAAGGGGAACCATATTTGGAGCCATGTTTGCACGTTACTGCCTATTAAAGGAACACTCCAGTTACAGATAATTCATTGAATAATACATGAGGCAGGGTCTGAAGGGAGGAGCATGACTCATTACCATTGTATTCCTAGAACCTGGAGTCATGCTCCTCCCTTCAGGCCCTGCACAAGGAATAATTAAAGAGGACCTGTCACCTGTAAAAACTGCACTAGACTAAAGTCTAAAGTAAGCAGCTCCTAGTGCCACAGTGTTACACTGCTAGTGTTATCAGAAACCTCCGATAATGCTAGCAAACACTGCTGCGCTGTACAATAGAATACTGCGGACCGCGCTGTAAGCGGTCAGGCGTATTCATGAGGGGGTGGTCTGAGGCGCTGCTTCACACCCGGTCCGGCCCTCCTACTCCATAGGTGGGCGGTGACTGCTGACTGGTGACCGCTCCTAATCCCGCCCCCTCATGAATACGCCCGACCGCTTACAGTGCGAACTGGCGTTTCTATTGTACAGCATGGCAGTGTTTGCTAGCGTTATCGGAGGTTTCCGATAAAGCTACCAGCACTAGTACAGTTTTTACAGGTGACAGGTCCATTTTAATTAGTGCAGCTGTGACTGGAGTATCCCTTTAAATTGTTAGTATATCTGTTTCAGAAAATTCTTCTATTCCTCATTAAAATAACTATTTTGTATTATGACTCTATTTTGAGTCCTTCCTCTTGAATATTTATGAACAAAATGATATCCAGATAATATTATTCTCTTTGTTACACTGACAGTGTCATTCCTATGTAGACCACTTTACATACGTATGAGAATATATGCAGCCAATCTTCATTCAGGTCCATGATAGTAACCCTAATTTTGTTTTCATTAACAAGAAGTAATTTCTTAGGCCAAATTCACACTTCCGTTCCTTACCTCTGTTAAAAAAAAGTGAAGAATGGAGGTTTAACGTATCTGTTAAAAACCCCATTGACATCAATGTAAATTTTATGGAATTCGTTATGGTCAGTTTTGTCATGGATCCATTATCCTTTATGGAGGAAATGTACTGCAGCCTCCATCACTTTTTCCATCCAAATAAACACATGGATAACGGATCCATGACAAAACTGACCATAACGGATGACATTAAATTTACATTGATGCAAATTGGATTTTTATTTGATACGTTAAGCCTCCATACTTTACTTTTTTAAAGGCAATAAGGACTGGAGGTGTGAAATGAGCCATACACTCAACACTTGATATGCTGCACTAGCAATCATTTTTTATTGATAGCATATAAATTGACCGTCCTGACATACGATTTTATCAAAAGCTTAATCAAATTTGCTAAACTTTTGATGTAGTGCTGAAAGGAAATCTATAATCAAAACCCATCATGATACACCAGGGACACTTACTCATAGATCCAGGCACTATGACCGACTATTTATATTTATTATTTATGGCCTCCTTCCTTCTAAAATCAACTTTTAAAATTATGATAATGAGCCAGAAGTGCACTAAGTCCCATCATGCAGTAAATTTACTTTCTCAGATTACATCAGGCAGAAGGAGGGAGATACGCGGAGGGAGAGACAGTGTAACAGCCTGGTTTTAAAGTTGACTTTAGAAGGGTAGAGGCTATGGATAACATATATAAAAAGATCACCACAGTCACACTGCCTGGATCTATAAGTACTATAAGATTTTTTTCTATAAGTACTATAAGATTTTGTTCTATAAGTACTATAAGATTTTGGTGGCAGATTTCCTTTAAAGGCTTTATTCTTATCACATAAAGTGGTGGCATATTTATAATATCTGACTTCTGGGATCTCCACCAATAACTATAGAGGACTTGCAGTGTCTCTACCATTTCTTTTTTTTTTTTTAAGCCGTCCCATTCACTATTAATGATTATACAAATCCCATCTTTGTAACCACATTTCCTTTAATTTTGCAGTTGCATACTTCTGGGACATTATTCATAAACTGGTGCTGAGTGCTGTGATGCTGCCTCCAGATTAATCCGGCCAGTCGGCTGCACGGCACACTGATGCGCTGCGCTGCCGGAGCACTGAACAGGCGCAGGCTATAGGCACCGCCCAGAGCCGGCCCAGTGCATGGTGCAGCAGCTTCCCTGCCACGCCCACTTGGCATAGAGGGGGAAGAAGTTGCAATTTCCGGCTTTTGTGCCGGGATAAATCCTCTACATTGTGTATTAGATTGGCTATTCCCCTCCTACTCATTGGCTGAGGCTGTAAAACAACTGGCTACAGCAGGAGCCTCCCTCTATCCCTCTTTCTGAAAATAAAAATTTGTTAAACCTCTATTTCTCTGCAGGATTTCTTCAAAGAGTACAGGTAGTTTATTGTCCAAAATAAGAATATCCCTTCATGTGTCGCCTTAATTCTCTTTACTTTTGCAAGTCTTACAAGTCTTTGTTATTAGACATTCATAAACATCTTATAGCTCATACAACCAAATGCCCCAATTCCCCCCACTCTTCCATAATGGAAGTCATAGGTGGAAATGATGACCGGCAAGTTGGAATTCAACTGCCTGATTTCTTTTGTGCACTAAAAATAACCCAGTTCTGTAGGAGTCTGGGAGTATCATTGCAGCAGCCATGAGGTGAGTTGAGCCTATTGCCTCAGGCAGCACCAACTGCAGCAAGATGGGGGCAGCATTAGGGCTGGTACAGCAGGACCTCACATGCAAAAATGGTGTCTCTTAACATCCGATGTCAGCATAAGTGTAAGACACTGCATAAAGAACCCATTTACTAATAAAATAACCTGATATATTGTATAATAATAATAATTCCCTTATATAGCGCACACAGATTACACAGCGCTGCACAGAGATCGCCAAATCAGTCCCTGTCCCCAATGGGGCTCACAATCTAATCCTACCAGCATGTTTTGGAGTGTGGGAGGAAACCGGAGGACCTGGAGGAAACCCACGCAAACACAGACTACTGCAGGGGGCACCGGACTCAGCCAATAACATATGTGTATAGTCAGGAGAGATCAGGAGCGACAGTAAATGTAAAGCATACAGGAGTTTACACATCTAGACTATTGATGAAATATCTGAAGGATAGGTCATAAGTAAATGACAGACGCAGCTCTTACCTCTAGGACCCACACCTATCTTAATAAGGAATGTCTGTGTACCCCATTTCCGCAGCTGAGCTGAAAGGAAACTGTGCTGCGCAGGATCTATGGGAGCTAAGAAATGGCTGACACTATACACTCAGCGCTCCCATACAGTTGTGTGAAGAAAGGCTGCACATGCGCGGCACAATCTACGTTCATCGAATATCCCAGAGGTAAAACCTGCATCTATTGTCATACATGGCTTAGATAGGAAAACCCTTGTGAGATTTTGTCAACTTTAAGGAATACTTCTAAATTCTACAATTAGAACACATTGGGGGGTATTTATCAGAACTTCTACTATACAAAAGGGGTGCAGAAGACCGGGAAAAATCGCTAATTATAGCTTATTACTAGCACTTGCGATTATTTTCACCTGTCTGTCACCTCCATACCAGGGGGAAGGTGAAGGGGGGAGTGGCTAGCAGGGTTATAGGCGCTGCCGCCAGGGATAAGTGGGCCGGAGTGGGGCAGCCGGTGGCATCTCAAATCTGAGAAGTCGCTGACTGTGGTTATTTCTACGCCAGGTAGGACCTTTTAGGTCCTCTTGGCATATCCAGGTCTGCAAGGCTATCATCCACGGGCGCACAAGCGTCAGCTCATGATAAATACCCCCCATTGATCCACCCCTTAAAGGGAATGGTTAATTAGAGCAAGAACTGTCCAAGTACCTTAAAACAAAACAGGCACATTTTGGAGAATCGGATCTTCATTATAGGTTGGATTTACCAACTTTAATTCTAACTCATTAAAATAGTGGGACCCCCTAAAGCTCTAAAACTGGTCCTCCCTATACACATGCATACTCTGCCCAGCCGACCCAAAGCCTGTGTTCTCAACAGGAGGGGAGAATAAACCTAAAGTGTATGGGAATCCTAATGCTATGCTTAAGTACCTTCAGTAAAAGCTCAATAATACTATTTTCTGTAGTGTCTTTCTAAGCAATAATAGCAATCATCCCAACTAATTACTTAAAGGAAATCTACCATAATAAACCATGTACATTTACTCATAGATCCAGGTACCAGTAATCTATATTTAAAACTTTTACAAGGGCTATGGGCGTTGTTACCTGAGCCCCTCTATGGTGTAGATTCACAGGCTGTTACACGGTCTCACCTTCACTCTCACTCCCTTAACACTTCCGCTCCCTCTCTTTCGCTGTAATCTCACGCAGTGGTAGGGGACAGCGCTCCTGCACAGTATAACCTTAAGATTCCAAAGGAAGAACGATCCAGCGCATAAGGTTAAAAGTGCCTCCAAATTTTATTGTGAATTCCAGACAAGGCACTACATGAAAAACGCACAATGGCACTGCGTCCAGACGGTAGGCTACAGGCTCAAGCCTACGCGCTTCGAGCGCGTTACACACTCTTAGTCATGGCTCCTGACTAACCTTAAGATAACAGCAAATAGTCTGGATCGTCTAGAAAATTTACCACTGAAAATATGGCAAATTTAACCTTCCACATTGAAAGCCAATTTCTGTGCTGATAAAAATGCATCGTCTAGATGGTTGTAGCTTGTGATAATTAGGGGCAAAAATTGAACTAGTGCACCACAACCTTGATATATTAGGCCCAATGTATAAAGAATATATATAAAACTGTTTAATAGATAGATTGCATATAGAAACTTAAATAATAAATAGATTTGATATAGAAAAATAGATAATACATAGATGGATATATAGATGATAGATAAATAGATGAAGCTATATATAACAAATAGAAAAATACATGATAGATAGATAGATAGATAGATAGATAGATAGATAGATAGATAGATAGATAGATAGATATGATGAGTGGTCGGATCCTTAGATCGTTTGATACATAGCTTAATAGGTATAAATAGATTAACAAAAGATAGATAAATGATGATAGATATATAGACCATACATAAATACATGATAGATAGATAGATAGATAGATAGATGATAATACATGAAACTGAAGTGTGAAAAAGCCCATTGGTTCAGTAAGGCATGAGTGAAAAATCACTGAAGCCAGGAAGAGGAAACCAATCTGTATGTGTCCATAGGTCAAAATGGGTTCAGTGAAAAAATCACTGGTGTTAAAAAAAATGCCAATGTGAAATCACCCTGAGATAGATAGATAAATGGATATATAGATGGATATATAAATACATGATAGATAGATAGATAGATAGATAGATAGATAGATAGATAGATAATAGATAGACATTTTTTTAGAAAAGAATTATAGTAAGAGATGGAGGGTTAATGTGTGACTTTGATCTGGGGGCACAGTCCATCTTTCTGGAAGTGATTCAAACACCTGGTGTACAGGACAGGGATCTGCTTATGTTTTACTCTGTCAGGATGCACATCTATAACTCAATGAGGATTGTATGCAAACTATTACAAGATTCTTGATAAACATTCTTCACTGATAGTTGTGTCCTGTGGAGGAGACCCTGGTTATTTTACACACAGCTATGGTACTGGGAGATCAGAGTTACACTTAGAATTCCATAATGTCAGTATAGGGATTGATGATTATCTACAGACCAGAAAGCTCTGGGGATACAACATTGTGATCTTCTTATGAGTAAGGTCTGTGCTTCAGATGGTATTCATTACAGTTAAATACCCTCTACAGTGAAGGTATCTTCATATCCTCTGCAACAATGTGTAAAGCAACTTTACAGGAAATCCACCATCAAAAACCATCATGATAAACCATAGGCACTTACACATAGATCCAGGCACCATGACTGTGGTAATCTTGTTATATTTATTATCCATGGACCCCTTTCTTCAAAAAATAAACTTTTAAAATTATGCTAATGCACCAGAAGGGCTGTGGGAGCATTGCCAGAGCCCCTCTGTGCTGCAGATTCACAGGCTGTTACACTGTTTTCCCACTGCTCCCACTGCACTTCCCTTCTCCCTCTTTTTGCTATATTCTCAGAGCAGCAGCACATGGTAGAAGGGGGAAGTGCTAAGGGAACAGAGGGAAGGGTGAGACAGTATAATAGCCTGTAAAGCCAGATTGCAGAGGGGCTAGGGTAGCTCTTCAGGCTCATTAGCATAATTTTAATGTTGGTTTAGTAAGGAAGGAGGCCATGAATAACAAATGGAAGAAGATCTGGGTCTATGAGTATAGTGTTTATCATGATGTATTTTGAAGGTAGATTTCCATATATACATATATAGTGCTGTGCATTAAGATCATAAATGCCTGTCCTTCATGCAGGATACATTCACAGGCAGGGGTGTAATGTATTTCTCTATGGTGAAGTGAAAGAGGCCCCAAGGGACAAAGGTCTGAGGGTGAAAGTGGCCTGTGGGTGCATTCATACTTGAGTAGTTTATGTTTGCTTGCAACAAAAAGGAAAGTGATAGCTCTATCAATGAATTCTATTCTCCTCCAATGCACTGCTAGACCTCAGTGTTATCACTTTACACAGTCCGTGATACATACAATGGCATTACCAGTTCATACCCTACAATATTCCCAAATACAGGGTACATAAAGGTCAGTTCACTCTGGTTCACCTTTGGAAAACCGCTTTGCCCCCAAAGTTCACACAATGGTCAATACTATATGTATTTTTCAGTTGAGCAATGAATGTTTCTTGCATTGCTTCTCTGTCCCCTGCTCTAATGTAGTTGCTGCAGTGGCCATTGTCTTCATTCCAGAACCAGAAGGAACAATGGGCACTGCCTACATGCGGATCTGTAATGCCCTGCCCTTCTGGCTGTGCTGTGAAAGATAGGGAGAACAGCAGAGACCTCAGCTATAGTATCCCCAATAAGGTTTAATTCATTGTATACAAATTGTATCACCTGCCCTACATTACCCTCATTTAAGTCAAACACATGACACTCCTCCCATAAAGGACTCCCCCAATATTATGGCAACCAACTCAAATTTTCCTGTAGATTTCATTGATTTATTCATAAATACATTAGCAAAAATTAGTTGGTGAGAACACAGTCATATCCTGTGTTTGTTCTTCCATTATAATAGTTTGCACCATCTTCCATCTGTTTAGTATTAAAATCTCAGCTGTTGAAAAAATGATGTATGTTTTCAAATTATGTGATGTATTTGTTATACTCTTCTAGTTTATTTTTAAATATACAGAATCTCTTTCCCATTCTATTTGTCTCCCTAAGGATTCTACTAGGACTGTCAAATAACCATCAGATGCTTTACAGTACTATCAGATGTAAAATTGCAATATCTAGCCATCTCATATCTATCTATCTATCTATCTATCTATCTATCTATCTATCTATCTATCTATCTATCTATCTATCTATCTATCTATCCCATAACTATGTATCTACTTAAAGCAGCTCCATATTTGCATGGTCTATCCAATGTACAGCTGTTAAATATCTTTAAGCATGAAATGAAATCATATATGTATATCTGCACCCATCTTTAAAAAGTCATTTGTTCCACCAGTCATTATAAATACAGCATATTGTACTACATAAAATGTGCAGTGCCTATACAGTTTAAGGTTTGTTATGTATTCTATCCCATAATAATATCTACTATTATTTTCTATCTGTCTACTAATTTAGAAATAAATTTATCATCTATCTATCCACTTCTTACATTTTTTTGTCCATGTCTGTCAGTCTATCTAGGGGTCCACCCCCTCATCATGTCTGTCTGTCTATCTATCTATCTATCTATCTATCTATCTATCTATCTATCTATCTATCTATCTATCTATCTATCTATCTATCTATCTATCTCTCTACCTCTGTCTCCTTTTATCTATTTGTATATATCTAAAAAGCCACCTAATAGTCATATTAGCTATCTATCCATCCATCTATCCATCCAACCATCTATCTATCTATCTATCTATCTATCTATCTATCTATCTATCTATCTATCTATCTATCTATCCATCCAACCTATACATTTTTAAGTATTTGTCTATGTGTATCAATCTTTCTAAGATAACCCCCATCATGTGTCTGTCTGTCTTTCTATCTATTCATCTCTTTACAAGTTGTACTATATGTAATTATCTATCTGTTATCTCACACCTTTTATCTCCTTATTTTCCAATCCGTCTGGAGAATCCTATCATCTATCTCCTTGACTACTATTATGTCAAAGGTATTCGACAATGGGATAAAAGGAAGTAATAAGAGGTTGTTAGTGTACATGACTCTGTAGGAAAGGGATGTAATGACACTTCTTATTGCCCCTTTCAGGAGATTTGCAGTGTGAGTAAAACTGGTAAATTCCTTTGTCTACTTTGTGAAGTGCTTTACTGCCTATTGCACCTCATCTCCTCTAGTATGAATGGAGGTTTTTTCTTCTCCTGAACTTCCTCTATTTCCTGTGATGCTGCTGTGTTCTGCCGCAGTGCAGAGGGGCAGTAAATACCTTCCCAGCTGTCTGACAAACAAGCCTGAAATACTTTCTTTGTTCTGCTTTTCCTGCAGTACAACCTTCCCCAGCTAATAACACATAATACTACACTGCACACTGCAACCCATCATGAGACCTCTGTAGATGCATCATGAAAGGACACATTAATAGATAGATAGATAGATAGATAGATAGATAGATAGATAGATAGATAGATAGATAGATAGATAGATGAATAACACATATTACTAAGCTGAACTGCAACCCATCATATGATCTATATAGATGCAATATGCAAAGAAGAACAAATATACATCATAGATCGATAGATAGATAGATAGATAGATAGATAGATAGATAGATAGATAGATAATTGAACAAATTACTACCCTGCACATTTTAACCCATACTGCATCATGCAAGCACACACTGATTCCTATCAATAATAAAATATGCAAAGAAGAACACATACAAGATGGATAGGTAACACATATTGCTACTCTGCACTACTACTGTGCAAAGATGAACAAATATAAATCAGTAGAAGGTAGAAAAGAATTAAAATTATTACACTGCACATTGATACTTTTGTAGACACAATGTGCAAAAATAACTAGATAGATAGATAGATAGATAGATATATAGATATGATGAGTGGGTGGATCCTTAGATAGTTTGATAGATAGATAGATAGATAGATAGATAGATAGATAGATAGATAGATAGATAGATAGATAGATAGATAGATATGATGAGTGGGTGGATCCTTAGATAGTTTGATAGACAGCTTAATAGGTATAAATAGATAAATAAAAGAGATGAATATATGGATAAATAAATAAAAGTTTTCTGTAAGGAGATAATGATGATAGATAAATAGTGAGAGAGATTTCAATGAAATAGACAGATTCATACAGATAGCAAACCTGATAAATACATGTGCAGATACGTAGTAATAGATATATAAACAGATATACAGATAAATAGATAGATAGATAGAAAGAGATAAAGAAACAAATAAAGAAGTAGACCAATATTTCAATCCATGAAGTATAAAACCGACAAAAAAAGACGATGCAAAAATCCATTGAAGACAATCTGTTGAGCAAGGTATTTCCATGCTGCAAAATGACATCAGTGCATCCATTTTTTTTTTTCAAGATACCTCTTGAATGTCACTGCACAACATGGAGGATGAAGACGTTCATGAATATGGATTTTGTACACTCAGATATAAGAAACATATTATCCACCCAATTTTATTTAGTTTCCAATGGTACCAGCCACTATATTGCATTAAGAGGGGGAATATACTATTTCCTTACAGCAATTAATAGTAATAAACATATTATAACAGGTACAATAAAAATGACATATATTATTGCAATGTTCCCTTTCTACAGTCAAATACAATATATTACAAGTTTATTGAGCTGTGTCCATTGGTGAAAATGTTCTGTAATGTCAACTCATAATTGACTTTATATGTCTAATTTTTAGCTGTGTATGTATTATCAATCTATATACCTATTTTACAACCACATATGCACTTTCCAACAAGCAAACCACCCCCTGCATGAAATAATTGTCTACAATTCAGATTATTAGCACTTGTTTACGATTCGACCAAAATTACAACATTGTCAGCATTCAGCTATTCATGAAACGAAATAATTGAAAAGTGAAATACTATAAATATAGATGATAGATAGATGGGTTACATCAGCACATATATTACACTAGATTATTGTTAGTAGAGAGCAGTACCTACTACTAATAACAGATTAACTAAGTTTCATCATAACAACATCCATCTCTGTAGCTTAATGATACAGAGTGCCTAGTGATACATTGTACTGTATGGATCAGTCTACCCCTCTCTGTATATAGCCTGAGCTGCACATATCTGAGGTGTATAGTAGGGTGTTGTACAGATGGTAGTAGGAGCTGTATATAATAGGCAGCACACAGCACTTACCCTTGCTGAGCAGATGCAGGCAGGCAGAGAAAGGAATGGAGCTGTAATCCATGTGGCATTTTAGTGGTTACCAGACTAGTAGTGAAAGCTTTTCCAGACTCCTTCTCTATTGCACCAGTGCAGTGGGAAGAAGCATCAGACTGATCATTCACTGGTGCTGGTGACTCTGGGAAGGGATCAGCAGCATAAAGCAAACCACAACAGGAAGCAGGAGATAAAATAATAGCAGGATGGGGAGGGGGGACTCAGGATCATACATAATACTACATGCACCTCATCTGAGACAAAGGTTACAAAAAGAAGGTTTCAGACTCTCTAAAGGCAGAAGGCAGCAAAAAAAAAAATCATCCAGGGAGCCCAGGCAAAAGGCCATGAAGAATCTCACAGGCTCCATGTGACCAGCAGCAGCCAATGATGGAGCCAGGGAGGTCATAACAAGGGCTATTACCAAGTTGTAAATTTTCTTCAAACAAAAAAAAAAGGAATTTACTGCAATTCCTTGCGGATTTTTGGACATATTGCCAGCCAGCGCCATTTTTCTTGGCTCTTGTATAAAGCAGTGTTAAAAGCTTTTATTTTCCTAGATTCATAGAAATGTTACTAAACCCTGAACTATAATCATTTAACAAGGGCATAAACACATGTAATATTTGCTGGCTGTGACCCCTATCATAGCATAGTATATTTATATTTCTCAGGGTATTACATGGTCCTCCTGGACTGAACTATCACTAGGAAAGAGATTATTAGAAAGCAGAATCTGGCACCAAACACTTGGATAAACTGATAATATTTGCCCTCAGTTATTGAAGGCAAATAGCTGTAAAGCAGAGAAAAATTCTCTCTCTATATATATATATATATGTCTATTATATAAAGCACAGGATATTATGTTAATTAAGTTACGTTATTTTACATTAAATTATGGTTAATCGAACGTGTATATTACACATTTTTTATTTAGGATACAAACTATCAGAATACGTCTCTATTTTACAAAATGACCTTCAAATGATCTTCACCCCCCCCCACACACACACGACTAAATTATGACGAAAAAAAAATCCTTCTTTTATGTTGCTGTGATATATATATAATTTATTTTAATTTAAAAAAATGTTTGTGGGGTGGGGAAATTATCCATTTATTATTTATATTTGAAATATTGTATCGATATAAAAAATGCAATATGTGTTTCTTCTTTTCACAGCACTAATTGTAATAAAAATACGTCTGCACTAATATAAATCGAGGAAGCTTTATGAATGTGAAGATGTAGATATTTTGAGTATATACATAGTGGTAGACTTTGTACATGTGTTTATGCTTGGAATTGTTTTGTTTGATTTTGGACTCCAGCTGAATAAATTAGGATATATTTATTAATTATTTAATATTGATAATAGCAATGGTAGTCGTAATCGTAATTATATATATATATATATATATATATATATATATATATATATTGCATCTATTTATTTTTATCGTTTAATTGTATGTTTCTATTTGTTAACTATGCACACATATTAAAAAAAAACACGATATGAGCTGCTTTTAAATATTATGTATATAAAAAGTCTATAGCAGCTCTGCTTCATTGGCTCTACAATGGCCTTGCATAAAATAAAAGAAAACAAAAAATGGCAGCACTCCAATGTTTCTAGTAAAAAAAGGTGGACTTTATTTCACAGCTTCCATCCGAAGCCTGTATATTTATATACATGTGTGTGTGTTTAGATGTGGTTAAATGTATATATATATATATATGTGTGTGTGTTATGTTTTAATGTGTATATATAATTAGGTAAATACATACATGTAATATCAAAGTGAGGATCAGATCAAAAGTGATGCTGCAGAACTGACGCAAAAAGAAGCAACAGAGATGGAGCAATGCTACATTGTAACAATATACTATGCTTGTTCTACTCCCAGCCCTATAACATTCACTATACTGAAAATAAGATGACATGAATGAGTCTTGGGTTTCTTGTAAATTCTCCTTCATGAGGCCTCAGTGTGGGGAAGCCCTCAGAGAGCTGTGCTCAGGCCAGGCACATAAATAGAGCATTGACTCCATAGCTGCCAGTTTATTACACAGTTGTAATAGGGAGCAGCTATTACTTTTATACTGGGTTTTATTTAGAAAGGTTTTATTTCTGTGACATTTATTGGATCCGCAGTTCCATGGGTTGTTGCATAGAAGATCGTCAGTAAGAAGGATCCTGGAAATATCCAATAGACCTGATGATACAATTATTATTATTATTATTATTATTATTATTATTATTATTGAATATGTAGGTTGAGTGTGTGGCTTATACCCTTGTAGTGGGAACAACACACAAGATGAAAGAAGAAATCAGCATTTTACTACGTGACTTTTATAGTCTTTTGTCCTACTGGGACCAAAGATGTTTTAGCTCTTTTGTTTATTTTATATATTATACGGATTTTCCTTCTATTTCACTGCCCTAAAAGGGTTATGACATGTAAAAGCAGAGCCTGGTTTTGTATCCCTTCTCCTAGGATATAGGCACAAATAATCGAAGTATTGAGAGAGCAAATACAGTAAGTAGAAAGAGTGAGGGAGACAACGAGGGGAAGAGAGAGGCGTATACAGAGTATATATACAGAGAGTAATGTGAGGAAGACACAAAGGAAAGGGCAAGGATGAAAAAGCCATAAAGGAGATAGAAAAGAGAGCTAATAGATAGATAATGCATAGATCGTAGATAGAATATATATATATATATATATATATATATATATATATATATATATATATATATATATATTGTAAATAAATACATAGATATTGTAAATAAATAGATAGATGTGGGATAAAGAGATCTGAGATAGAGATAGAAATGAATAGAGAGATATCAGATAGATAGAATTGAGATATAGATAGATAGATAGATAGATAGATAGATAGATGATAGGTAGATAGATAGATAGATAGATAGATAGATAGATAGATAGATAGATATGAGATAGATAGATAGATGATAGGTAGATAGATAGATAGATAGATAGATAGATAGATAGATAGATAGATAGATAGATAGATATGAGATAGATAGATAGATGATAGGTAGATAGATAGATAGATAGATAGATAGATAGATAGATAGATAGATAGATAGATGAAATTGCATTCATCTTTATTTATGTCTGGATGGCATCGATATTCAGTTTCTGTTCTTTCTCTCTTTTATTTTACTTTCACATCTACAATATTTTAATAATTGCCATATTGGATATTCCATAAAGAAGTGAAAAGTCCTTTGAGAACATTATTGTCTCCTGTAGATCCGTTGTTTCAATGATGCCAGATATAACATACCACACAGCGTTTTTCTTCCAGTTTTCTAGACGCAAGATTGGAATAAAAGACACAACTGTCTGAGCTTTCATGTATCATGTAGCTGAATAATGAATATTAAAAAATGAGGTACAAGAACCTATGTGAACGTATTCCATACTGGAACGATACCACAGTGTGCACTGAGGCCTAGACAAATGCGACAACAACAAACACATTCTTGCCTGTTTTAATTTTGTATAAAATTTATTTTTGGCCACTTTTAATAAACGCCATAATACTCTTTCCCGATTATTCACCCTTGCAAAAAAAAAAATATATAAAAAAAAACAACACATAATACAGACAAAACCAATTTATAGTCAATATTCAATATTATGAACAATTTTACTAAAATCATTTAAGAGTGCACATGATTCTCGTTATATTTTTTTTTATAAATATATATATATATATATTGGCTAATTATTTATCAACCTTCATAATTAAATATTCCTCATGGCCTGCAATTAATATTTATCAGGTAATGGCCTATTTCCAACATTGTGCTACTGCCTTATAGCAGGTATGTGACATAGGTTTACAGCAGTGCTCCAGTGGAACTACAACTCCCAGCATGCCCTCTCTGTAGTCCTATCGTACTGAGATACAATACCTAGTAGTGCAGCTGGTTGCTAAATAGGTAGTTTGTTCCATGGTGATTTGTGCAGATTAGTGGATTAGGTTTGGGGTATAACCCCCCCAGACCATTTAATATATGACAAGTCTCAGGCAGGGATCAGTTAGTATCTCCTCCTCTGTCTACTTCTGCTTCTTCTTTTGCATCTTCTTTGCTATCTTGGGAGGAGACTGGGAATTTGTCTTTATTATTCTCTTTTTTCCATTTCATCCTTCTGTTTTGGAACCAGATTTTGACCTGTCTTTCAGTCAGTCCTAGTGCATGAGAAACCTCAATTCTCCTCTTCCTGGTGAGGTAGGGGTTAAATAAGAATTCCTTTTCCAGCTCCAGGGTTTGGAAGCGGCTGTAGGTCTGTCTCCCTCTCCTTCTACCAGGGACTACTAATGAAACAAAACAACAAAATAGGCAGATTTCAATGTATTTTCTTTTCACTCTTGTGTTTGTAGGATTCAGCCCCCTACAGCACTCACTAGGGGCATGCATGGGCAATTCATGGAGCTTTAGGGTCGTAAAAGATTTTATAGGGTTCAACAAACGCCCAAATCGTAAATAATAAGTGATAAACCCTGAGGAAACCCTGACAGTAGTGTATTCACACATCCTTTTTTTTTCTTATATGCTGTGATTTCCAAATACAGAAAACTAGCCACTTTTCTGCATTTCAATTTAGCAGAAGATCAGAAAATATTTGGTGCATTTACCACATAGATGTCAATGGATCCGCAATTTTTATTTATTTAATTATTTTTTTACATGACATTTGTATGCAGTAATTTTTACACTGATTCTGCTGGAAACCTGGCAGGTATTTATTTTTATGGACGTGAAAGAAAACTGATACCAATACTGATACAAAACGGACTCAACTCAACTCTAGTTGCTGTCCTTGGAGATATGGTGGAAAATGAAAAACGATGTGTGAGTGCACAACAAAAGTATAAATGCAAATGCACAGCATAAAGTATGATACATATCAAAACACTAAAACACTATGGAATGGTTCAAATAAATAGAAGAAAGCTATAAACATAATACAACAATTAAATGGTGAGAATCACCCCATTATCTATCTAGCCATATATTCATGTGTTTATCTATGTGTCCATATATCTATGAATTTTTCTATTAATCCATATATCTAAGTGTTTATCTATCTATTGATAAATACATACATACATCTATGTGTTTATCTATCCAAATATCTATGTGTTTATGAATAAGTCTCTGTGTTTACCTATTTATCCATATATTTATGTTTTTCTATTAATCCATACATCTAAGTGTTTATCTATCTATCTATCTATACATCTATGTGTTTATCTATCTATATATCTATACATATATGTGTTTATCTATCCATACATCTATGTGTTTATCTATATATCTATACATCTATGTGTTTTTCTATCCATACATCTATGTGTTTATCTATCTATCCATACATCTATGTGTTTATCTATCCATACATCTATGTGTTTATCTATCCATACATCTATGTGTTTATCTATCTATACCTTTGTGTTTGCAGAGTTTACACTAGAAGTTGTGTGACCTCGGTGCCTTTTATTAGTGCTATTCTAGTTACATGGTATAAGATGAAAGATTTTACTGCAGCCAACCTTGTGGTCTCATCCAGGGGAACATTTGAGAAGCAGAAGAGTTCTGATTTAAGTGCTCTGGATCCCCTCCAATATTAGCACTGGACGATTTACAGTCAGGATATTGGACCAGCTCGGCCTCTTGATGTGTCGTAAAAATCTGCTGTCTCTGTAAGTTATCGTATCCGTAAAATTTCGTGGGGTCACCATGACAAGTAATCCCACAAGGAGCCTGCTGATAGCCTGCAGGGTTGGGGTTCCCAGGGTGGTAGAAGTCCTGGTTGGGGTGCTGGAGACTTGGGCTGGCACTGAACACCAAAGAGTGCCTGCTGCTGACATCCTGGGCAAAGTGACAGTCGTAGTAAGCCGGATTTATGGCATCTCCTGCTTTGTATTTGGAGTACAGCGGATTTACAAAATAGGAACTCATCTGGGTTATATCAGGAGACAGTGAGAGAAGAGAGGGAAAAAAAACTGAGTGCAAAAGTGACTGCCCTTTCCTACAGCCCTGCTATCCCACTACTCATAGCATAGAAGCAATCCCACTACTCATAGTATAGCTGCAATCCCACTACTCACAGCAAAGCAGCAATCCTACTACTCATAGCAAAGCAGCAATCCTACTACTCATAGCAAAGCAGAAATCCCACTACTCACAGTATAGGAGCAATCCCACTACTCATAATATAGCATCAATCCCACTACTCACAGTATAGGAGCAATCTCACTACTCATAGTATAGCATCAATCCCACTACTCACAGTATAGGAGCAATCCCACTACTCATAGTATAGCATCAATCCCACTACTCACAGTATAGGAGCAATCCCATTACTCATAGCAAAGCAGCAATCCCATTACTCATAGTATAGCATCAATCCCACTACTCTCAGCATAGCAGTAATCCCACTACTCATAGCATAGCAGCAATCCCACTACTCACAGCATAGCAGCAATCCCACTATTTACAGCATAGCAGCAATCCCACTATTTACAGCATAGCAGCAGTCCCACTACTCACAGCATAGCAGCAGTCCCACTACTCACAGCATAGCAGCAATCCCACTACTCATAGCATAGCAGCAATCTCACTGTACCCTGCTGATCACTGTGGGATAATGAGACACACTCAGGTCTTGCCTCACTGCCTTTGCCATTTCCTACAAGGCACATAGCAAACACACACAGAAAAAAAAAAAACTTCATATACTTTAGGAAATCTTTGGCTCTAGTTTACATTTACCAGTCCTGAGTCCTGAGGCATCAAACATCCCCCATCAGGGAAGT
This sequence comes from Engystomops pustulosus, assembly GCF_040894005.1. Classification (NCBI taxonomy): domain Eukaryota; kingdom Metazoa; phylum Chordata; class Amphibia; order Anura; family Leptodactylidae; genus Engystomops; species Engystomops pustulosus. Next base: position 88,647,512 of record NC_092418.1, read on the forward strand.
AGATCCATTCCACACACCAGTAGGCAGAGTGATTAGCAGCATAGCCTGCGGAGGGATACAGCACAAGATCCCTCCGCCATGGGCTGCAGAACACTCTGCACTTTATTGTATTCAGATATCTTCTGGTTCTTCCATTATCCAGAGAGTCGCAGTCTATAGATGGATATGAAGAATATTTCCACATTTATAAGCCATTCACATATCCTTTATGTCCCGTGTAGTTTATAGATCACTAAAACCTGAAAGTAACAGGAGAATACACAGAGATTTGCAAATCCAATGAGCATTTACCCTTGACTTGTGCACGCTCGGCTGGAACTTGCAGGTTAATTGATACTAAATTAAAGTCATGTCCCTGAATATATTTCCCATCATTAGCCCTTGACTGAAAAAAAAAAAAAACTAGGAGAACCTAAAATAGTGAATTATGCATTAGACTCAGGCTGGAAATGATTTACAGTCTGTTATTTATTATTTATCACTAGGCTTAAAGGCACATGCACACATAGCATGGGGGGGGGGTGTACATGGGGTTATACTACTATATTGGATAAAGGTCACTCCTTTATGATAAGAGCTGTGTAACCTACAGGTGTATAGGTATGGCAGCTGTCATATATACAGGGATGATGCTATACACAGATCATACTAAATGTAGCATGTACTGTAGATATGTAACATATTGTATGAAGCAGATCATCCCAGTTACATCCGATAGTATGTGGATTATGTAGTGTACATATAGTATCATGCAGATGATATTAGTTATGGTATTACTAGCTATATTATCAATATAGGTAATGCTTACACCTCGTAGTTGTGGGGCAGATAATACTAGCTCTGCAATGTAACCAGGCTGCAGATAATCCCAGTTGTATCCTATAAGTATGCAGATTATGTCAAGTATACATGAAGTATCATGCAGATAATAACAGGTATGGTATGACTAACTATAGGAACTAATTACAATGAAGGCAATGCCTACACCACATAGTTGTGATGCAGATACTAGCTCTGCAATGTAACCAGGCTGCAGATAATCCCACTTGTATCCTTTAAATATCGGATTATGTAAAGTGTACATGTAGTATCATGCAGGTAATAACAGGTATGGTGTTACTAGCTAGAGGAACTAACAATGTAGGCAATGTCTACACCACATAGTTGTGGGGCAGATAATACTAGGTCTGCAATGTAAACAGGCTGCAGATAATCCCAGTTGTATCCCAGTATGCAGATCAAGAAAGTATACATGTAGTACAATGCAAATAATAACAGATATGGTATTACTAACTATAGGAGCTAATTACAGTGTAGGAAATGCCAACACCACATAGTTGTGATGCAATGATACTAGCTTTGCAATGTAACCAGGCTGCAGATGGTTTCCTCCGGGTCCTCCGGTTTCCTCCCACACTCCAAAACATACTGTTAGGTTGTTTAGATTGTGAGCCCCATGGGGACAGGGACCAATTTGACAATGTGCAGCGCTGCGGAATTTGTGTGCGCTATATAAATAAAGAATTATTATTATTATAATCCCAGTTGTATCCTATAAGTATGCAGAGTATGTAAAGTGTACATGTTGTATCATGCAGATAATAATAGATATGGTATTACTAACTATAGGAACTAATTACGATGTGGGTAATGCTTACACCACATACTTGTGATGCAGATACTAGCTCTGCAATGTAACCGGGTTGCAGATAATCCCATGTGTAGCCTTTAAATATGCAGATAATGTAAAGTGTACATGTAGTATCATGCATATAATAACAGGTATGGTATTACTAACTATAGGAACTACTTACAATGTAGGCAATGCCTACACCACATAGTTGTTATGCAGATACTAGCTTTGCAATGTAACCAGGCTGCAGATAATCCCAGTTGTATTTTCTAGGTATGCATATGAGTATAATAGTAGTATAATGCAGATTATACTCTTCTTTGCTATTACTAGCTTTATGACATACATTGATAATGAAGGTTTTACCAGATATGACATATAACTATAAGGCAGGAAGAGTAGTTATGCCATGTGGTAAACATTTAGGTAATGCTAGTAGTGATGTAGATGTAGATAATATAAGTTATGCAATGTAACAGTGCAAATTCTAGTTGTATCCTATAGGTGTGTAGATGTTATTAGGTGTACATTTACTATTAGGAAGATGATACTAGTTATGTCACCTATTTATAATACAGGTATTATTACTTATGACATGTAATGACAAGGTAGGAATACTAGCTATGTCGATATAATGTAGGCATTGCTAGTTACACCATGTAGTATAAAGCAGATTAGTTATGTCACATATCAGGTATAACTAGCAATGGCACATAAAGCAGCTATTCCATTTCGTCATCATATAGGCAATGCTAGTTACACCATGTAGTTATGATGTACATTATACTAGCTCTGCAATGTTACCATCCCATAGGTATGTAGATGATGTAATATAAAGTAGATTACGCTCAGTTCACACTACGGTAGTAATTACCGTTTCGATTTCTACCCAGAAAAATAAAAAAACTATAATAGATCAGTTTTAAATCCCATTGTAATCAATGTAAATTTTTATGGCATCAGTTGTACAGTGATCCGTTATTCTTCATTTTTTTGCACAGAAAAAAAACAGCTTGCAGTACTTTTTTTCCGTTAGAAAAAAACTGATCCAAAACGGATGGTGCTAAACTGACCACAACGCATGACCTTAAGTTTTTTTTTTAAATTGAAGTCAATGGGACAGAAAGTAAGTGTGAGTTTTTATTTTTATTTAGATGAAGAAGTAGACAGATATAGACAGAAATAGTTAATACATAGATAGAAACATAGATGATCGATAGATTATAGAAAAGATATAGAGAGAAAGATAGGAAGGCAAATAGAAATGCGAGATCAATAGGTAGGCAGGTAGTTAGAAATGAGAGATTGATAGGTAGGTAGATCATCATGCAGTATAGTTCTATAGATACTACTAGCTACATACCAGCTACATAGCTATGATGTGGGTATGTCGGGTATGATGCAGGTATGATAGTATGTAGAATACTAGCTATGTCATAGTTGTGATTTGGGCAATGCTAGTGAGTATGCACATGAGTATCAAGTTGAAGTTGGGGACAAGTATGTCACATATGTTGAATTTATTAGGAAGGTAAGACTTATTGTCACAAAATTATGATATAGGGGATGCTGGTTGTCTCATATATATTAGTAGATTGTCCATATGTTTATGCTTTGTGCGCAATAAAGTTTACAATATCTTTATTTTTTATGCAAAAATCAGTCATATTTTAGCAGATTAGATTAATGAGTCTCCCTGAAAGGCATTGTACACGAAGTGACATTAAAGAAAGGATCATGACAGCTCAGCTATAAAACAAGTGGAGTAAGAGCGCTACCTAGCGGTCACCCAGAGTCCTCGCAAGTCATAAATTTGTTTATTTTACCATAAATGTTTATTTCACAGCAATTGAAGTTACTGCTGGTATCAGGATTTTAGAAATAACGCTGCAAACCCTGTCATTTTTATATCTTGCAAATGACGAGGTTTCAAGCCATATGCCACCAGTTCTGTGCTGCCACTAGATGTTTTCCTTGTAAATTAAAAGTGGGTTAAAGACAGTGAACGCCAAATGAACTCTGGTCCACACTGACCAACCATTATATAACGAGATCTGGGTATATATATATATATATATATATATATATATATATATATATATATATACCCATATATATATGTCTAACACTTAAGCATATATTTAAATTAAATTAAATCAAAGTGCAAAAGTCAAAATGCAAATATATATATATATATATATATATATATATATATATATATATATACATATATGCTTAAGTGCTTATATATCCACACATTTGCTTCTATATATATTTATAAATTTTATATTATTTATAAAATAATATCAACTAACATAATATATATAGTCGTTTTTATACATATTTACTCATTATACAAAATGGACACATTTCATACTACATTTTTTAAAGAAATTAAAAAATGATCTATTTGCAGCAGTCTAGTGATTTCCTTTGCTCACCATCACAGCTATAACTACAAACCTTAGCAAAGACTTTCCATATACCAGTGTGACTAAATAAAAGACATGAATTATATTTCATAAATATAAAATTCTGCCTACAAAAAAAATAAAGAAAACTAGAAAGAAACGTTTTCATCTGAGCTGAGAATTTGCTGCTATATGAAAGGCCTGTGAATGTGAATTCGTTTGCTTATCCTTAAACGTGGTGTTGTTTCTGGACATCTGGACCAGACAAAGAATAGTCCAAGTTTCCCAGTTTTTTTTTTTTAGGTTTTACTTTTGAAGAGACACAAACATCTAAATAAGACCCTTTGAAAGGACTCAAAAAAGCCCCCCTTGGACCACCATAAAACCATTAAGTCCAGACGTCTAGCCGATCAAATGACTTTATTACACCACAGCTCTTCCTGTTTTAAAAGAATTTAGAAGGTATATAGCCGGCAATGATCTAAATACAACACCTTCTTCTCAAAGACAAGGACAAAAACTTTATTTTTTTTGTTTCCTTTAGAATTTCAGATTGTCCAAAAACATAGGCATGTAGGTTACAAGTCAATGTAAACATAATTCAGAACCAGATACTGAGAGCTTAGTGCTGGATGTTCGTTCTTCATGGGAAATAATATGACATAAAATAGACAGATAGATAGATAGATAGATAGATAGATAGATAGATAGATAGATAGATAGATAGATAGATAGATAGATAGATAGATGAGAGAGATAGAAAGAAAGAGAGGGATCATAGATGAAATTGGTTGAAAGATAGATATGAGAGAGAGAGAGAGAAAAGAGAGAATAGATAGATAAATAGATAGAGTTGAAAGAGGGATGGATGGATAGATGAGAGATCGATAAATATGGAAATATCAAAGATGACTACAGAAAACAAGTTGTTAATGCCACCTAATGCCAATGCAGAGGGTACAGTATCCATTTGCTGATTGCAGTTTCCCTGAATTCTCTGCTGCCATTACACATTTCTCATAAGTCGGTTCTCTAGCTAATAAACAAGAGTATAAAACTCCATGAAACATGAAAGCACATCATTCCAGCATAAATCGATCTTGTTCTGTCCATGATAACATGTTGCATTTAATTTAATCTAAAAAAAAGAAATAAAAGTCCTTAAATTATAGAAAATCAGCCATTTTGTTTTGTTATCGATTTATAAAAAAAAAAAATCAATGCAAAAATAATAATAATAAAAATAATAATAATACGAATGCAGAGATCAAATCCTAGAATAAAATAAGAACATTTTGTAAACGGAATCCTAGGCCTAGTTGTACATGCGATTATTTTGTTTCCACTAATAACGAGTCTATTAGGGTCACATCACATGCAGACTGAATATTCCTGCTGTGTAGGTTTATGGATACTGAATTATTATTCCCCGACTCCGACTCTACTTTACATTTCTTGTAATTCTAAGAAACTAAACACTAACCTCCTACAGATCCATAAGATGCTTCAGTAATGTCATATTATACCTACCGTGCAATCACAATATTACTCAATCAGAAATAGTCCCCAAAAATGGCTGCACCTTCAGATGCGCACTGACAACCAAGTCTGCAAAATACACAACACATTTACATCTAATTCCAAGAAAAAAATGACCTAAATATATAGATTTCATCGTTCCAGATAATACAGAGAAGACTCAGTGCTTATCCCCATGTGCTTCGCTATTGCTCCTTGTTTCCTTTCTCCTTGTTCATCTTCTTCATTTTCATTCTCCTGTTTTGGAACCAGATTTTGACTTGTCTCTCTGTGAGGTTTAGTATTCTTGCTACTTCATAGCGACGATCCCTGGTCAGGTACATGTTGAACAGGAATTCCTTCTCTAGTTCCAGGGTTTGGTATTTGGTGTAGGGACATCTCTTTTTCCTGGTGGATCTCGCATGGATCCAGTTTGCTGCAGGATTATCTAGGGATAGAGAGAGGAGACAAGGGGCTGAGGTTTTGCACTTTTATAACGAATTATCATAAAAAGGGGGTCTTGTGTTTACAGTGAGCAGTGTGATGTCTTGATCTGAGGTGGTTTTATAGCATTTTATAGCCTCTTGTTGCAGCTTGGGCTATATGCTGCTTGTCTAGACGGTTTTATAGGTTAGTAAAACTATCAGTTTTGCACATTTAGAGCTTTGCAGGTTCGGGGCTATAAATCAAACAGCAATTTCTTTCCCTCACTCCTGATTTTTTTTTTGTACTTACTTGGGTCAATTTGTTGATTCTGTTGCTGTTGTGGTGGTGGTGGCTGCTGCTGCTTCTCTTCTTTGAGCTCAGTAGAGTTGTCTGTTTCCTCGCTGGGAGCTGCAGCAGCTGCAGGATTGTCTTTAGGTGGAGGCTTCTCTGGGCTCTCTGTGAAGGAATACTCTGGCATTCCCTGGGATTCATATGAGGAGCACTCGGTCCTTTTGGGTGCACTTTCTGGTTTGATCCCATAGCTGCGCCCGTTGGGGTGAAATCCAGGGAAGGAGGAAGCAGTGGTGGAGATGGGCTCCAGCCAGGAGCGCACTGTGTATCTGCTGCTGCTCTCTGAGCTGAGGTGGGACTGGCCCATGTAAGGGTGATAGATCCCAGTCATCCCTGGAGAAGGCTGAGGGTGCACCGTAGTCCAAGACGCAGGGAACACGCTGGATTTGGACGCAAAGCTGCAAGAAGAGAAATCAGAAGTGTCCCCAACACCTGGTGGTGGCCTAGAGGTCGTCGTGTGACCTCCTTGGGAGAATCTAGCAGCACCATAGACCTCTTCATTCTCATGTCCTATGAGGGAATCCACATAGTAGTTACTTAGGGTGCCACTGGAGGACATTTTAAGGCTTCCCTAAAAGGTTACACTTAACTGTATGTAATACCCTCCCTGAGAACAATCATAGTATTTTGCAGGCTGCATCCTCCGTCCATTGGTTGTGGGCTCCACGTGATCATATTTACCAATACAGAGTAAATCAATCCGCTTTAACTGGGGGGCTGATGTGATTAAAAACACATACAATTAAAAATAAAAGTGTAACTATGCGGAGATATATGGAAGGAGACGCATGGGGAGGGGGCAGATCGGGGGCGCCAGCACCTTGCTGCTTGTGCTGGAGTAGGGATACCAGGGACTATTTCTTCCTCTCTCTCTTTCTCTCTCTCTCTTTCCCCCTGCCATTCATTTTTAATCACTTTGCCTGAATTTGTTTAATTACCCTTTAAACTGTGGGGACCCTCACAGGAGAACTAGGGGAAGCATGTTCTGATTATTGACCTCTGGGTATAAAACTTGTTTTACTAGCCACAAACAAGAAATTACAGAGAAACCAGAGAGAAAGGAGAGGAGGCAGCAGCACATTGTTGGTGCCCTCTCCTCCAGCGTTCAGCAACAGTTCATATTTACATAGAAGAGGCTGTAATGTGTGAAATGCATAAAACCTTCATAGTGTTTTTAAAAACAGGTGGAAGAAGACTATCATGATTTTTATGGGATTCAATAAAATTTTTATGAGGTGCATTTGATTATACATTAATGTGCCCTGTAATCAAATGGTCTAAAGAAGAACATTAAAACCTCTGCTGAAATCATCTGCTACTGGACCCTGCTATTGTTGTGTTCAATGTGGCATCAATCGTTTATATGTAGTGCACATAGTAATACACACATCAACATATAACACACAGGAATATATTATACACACACACAACACAAACACATATATACTATATACAACTATGACACACACACAAACATATCAACGCACATACACACATATAATCCACACAGAAATATATTACACACACAACACATATAAACACATATACTGTATACCTATAACACAAACACATATCATCCACAAATAACTACACACAAAAATATATTATACATACAAACACATACTACACATTTACTATATATAACTACAATACACACAAAAACATATCATATGCACACATACATAATCCACAAACATATATAATACACACACACATATAATCCACAAAATAACATATAATACCCATATATAAATATATAATATAGACATATAATTATACACATACATTTATATTTATACACAAGCACACAAACAAATATAATAAACAAACATATAATACAACACACACATATGGGTATATATATATATAAACACACACACATAATACTTAAACACAAACAAGTAAACATAACAACACATATATTATACAAACACACACACACAACACACACAACACACACACATACATTATATATATATATATATATATATATATATATATATATATAAATAACAGACGACATATAAATGAACATACACATAAATAGACAAACACAACACATTTTAATGCACACAAAAAAAGTAACTTTATCCTAACAATTACTAATAATCAGAATCAAAGGGCATCAGGCAGGGGAAAGAAATGTGAGATTGCACTTTTATGGAAGCAGTTTTAGTGTTGGAGTAAATAGGATTTAGCCGCTGTCCCCCAGGATCTCAGCTAGAAAGAATTTCTTAAACCTCAGCACTGAATGAGCCTGTGATGTTCTTGTTATTTTGCAGGAAGGCTCTAAGTTTATTGGGGTTGTTTCCTGGTATAAAAGGGAGTTTATCTGAAGCTACAGAAGGTCTATGCTGTTCTGTCATAAACGTCCATGTACGGGGACAACAAATGTAGAAGAACACTGCGGGCAGAAGGGGACGCGAGCTGTAAAGTCCTCATCCTACACTTATCTATTGTCAGGAGGGGAATGAGCCTCCTCTCATTATATCAGTCAGGGGCATCAGATCAATACAGAGATCCACAGAGCTCAGAGAGATGGGCTCTATAGCAGATAATACAATTGTATCCAGCAATGACATTGAGAGATACAAAATGCACAGACACAAACATAGCGGGGGCTAACACTGGAGCACTGACCCAGGATGAGGTTTCCTGGACTTAGAATTTATTTATCTCTCTATGTCTCTAAGACTACAGGACAAAATCTACATTATAATAATAACAACACAATAAATAACAAATTAGTGGAGCATATTCACTGCATTCATTAACATGTTGTAAATTAAATATTGTAACCATTGTAAAAGTTTATTTTGTAATATTTTGTAATATCATTATATGTTATTATATACATTAATGTATGCAGGTAGTGGTGTGGATTTCTATGGTCATTATCTATCTATCTATCTATCTATCTATCTATCTATCATCTATCTATCTATCTATCTATCTATCTATCTATCTATCTATCTATCTATCGCACAAGCTCTTAGATTTTTCTCTCTATATATGATTTATCTATCTGTTTCTATCTATTATCTATCTGTCTGTCATATATATTATCTATCTATTTATATTTTATCTATCTATCTATCTATCTATCTATCTATCTATCTATATATCCAGTATTTAAGTTTCTACTCATATGTTTGCCAATCTAGTTATGTATCTAGTTATGTATTAATAGCTTTGTAATATCTATCTATTAATTTATCTATCTATCTATCTATCTATCTATCTATCTATCTATCTATCTATCTGTCTGTCTGTCTATCTATCTATCTATCTATCTATGTCCGTCCATCCATCTATCCACACACATCAATGTCTCTCTTTCTTTCTTTCTTTCTTTCTTTCTTTCTTTCTTTCTTTCTTTCTTTCTTTCTTTCTTTCTTTCTTTCTTTCTTTCTTTCTTTCTATCTATCCATACATACACACACACACACACACATATCTATACAAGTATTTATTTATCTACATATTCACATCTTTCTATCAATCTATTATCGAATATTTACCCCATTAACATGTTTAAAACTTCAATGAAGCAATATATATATATTACATGCACTTACCTGGAAGTTGGTTTTAGATATTTTAGAGGAAATACATGAACAGGTCTGACTACAAACATAGCCATTCTGGCTACAACCTTCCGTACAATTGAGTCAAAGCCAAGAGTGGGTGCCTTTATGATACCACTATAATACTCTTTACCATAGTAGAAGTCTATATAAATAGTCTAATAACAATGTATAAACAGGCAGAGAAGATGAAGCGTTCAGACCATTTATTGCATTAGACATGCACAGAACATGCACAATATGGACACAGAGCTGTCTCATTGATATTGGCACATATCACAAGAAAAGTTCTACCAGGAATACGACTCAAATAAACTACACATTGACCAAACAGATTCTCAGTTACTTGGAGCAGAGACATTTACAGAAAATGTGCTTTTTTTTGTTTTGTCCCCAAAAGTCAATAAGAATAAACATGAAGGTTAAAATGCTGAGGTCCATAAAGTAACACGCAGAAAGACTATTCCTTAGAAAAAACATGAAAAAGTCACATTGTTTGGATGGATTTGACCAGTCCCAATAATTTAAGACTATAAATGATAAAACTTTCTTCAATTGTTTTACCCTGCCATACGGTGAAAAAAATAAAAATAATAAATTACATGTGCTAGAAGTTTATTATTATTTATATACCCATGAAAATACATAGAGACACTTGCAGCACTATAAAATGAGGAGTCACATTCTAGATCACAGGGGATGGATGGGATGTGGGGGGTCACAGTCTCTGCTGTAAGGGGGGGGGGGGGCAATGGTTGCTTTTAGGAAAAAGTCAGATTGGCGGTGAGTTCACGGATTCGGTTCTCTCTACTCATCTTCTTAAGCTTCATTCTGCGATTTTGAAACCAGATTTTGACCTGCCTGTCAGTGAGGTTGACGCTCTTACTGATCTCTAGGCGGCGCTCTCGAGTCAGATACATGTTAAACAAGAATTCTTTCTCTAACTCCAGTGTCTGGTGCTTAGTGTATGGGCACCTCTTCTTCCTGCCACTCTTTGCAGTTAACCAATTGCTGGTGGGTGTATCAGACTTGATGTCCTCTATTGTGATAAAACAAAAGAAAACAAAAAAATAAAATAAATAAATATATATATATATATAAATTATTTTGTTTATAACCCCCCTCCCCCGCAAAAAAACAACAACTGAACTCTATGCATAGACTTGACAATGACCCTTCAGTCAAAAATGAATTAAATAAAAACCTCATATAAGACATAACAGAGGATGGGATGGTGCATTGCCACATTTATATACAGTTTTGGCAATATGTACACTATATACTATATGTTTATAGTATATAGATATTCAAACACACACACACACACACACACATATATATATATATATATATATATATATATATATATATATATATATACATATATACACACATGCTGTAGATAGCTATTCAAACACCTAGATACGTATGTATGTAACATAATAAATAGGCTGATATATGCGAAAACATATACATGTGTAATTTCTGTAAAAGCAAAAAGCTACATACAGATAGCGAACAGCTATATACCTGTATACAGATATAGTTATCAGCTAAATACTTGCATACATATATATAGATGGATGGATAGGAAGATAGATATATAGATAGATAGATAAACGTAAATATACGTTTATTTGAATATACTGTATCTGTCTACACATGCAAATACAAAAGATAGACATGTATACAGGTATATATAATGTAATAATAAGTTTATATGAATATATCTGTATATACACATGCAAATATAATGCAGAAAACGCTAACAAAGTGTACACAGATATATAAGCGCAGCAAAAACAATCCTATAAATGCCTCCTTCTGCCTGCATTGTAGTCAGTGACAGTAGTATATTAAACAGTATATGGAGTCATTTTAAACACATATATAGATTATATAAAGGAGAAACATAAACAAATAAATTCCGAATTTCCAGACACAACGTTCAGAGTGTCACCTATTGTTGATACCTACTATACAGCTGGATACAGATGTATACAATGTACAAGGATACATGATATCAGGGACATTCTAATATAACAATACATTAACATATTGTATCTATTGAACATGGGGCAAAATTATCGTCCGCTAAAAGTAAACTAAATGCTTGGACTTTCCCCAGAATTAACCCCTTATAAAATACACTGGAGGGAGATTATATCCTGCACAGCCATTGATAATGGACTTTTAATGCAGCCCTTGCATGAGATGTGTCTGGATGATGATCATACATGATCATGCATGCTAAAGCTATTTTATTTTTTAAATACCTGAGTACAAAAAAAAACAAGAAGAAAAACAGGGCAGTTCCTTCTTGACATGTAGTTACCATTAAATGTTATGGGAGGCAATGCTAGTATTTTACACAGTGTTTTATGGTGCTACTACTACAGCATGCAATCAATGCTTGATAAAACTTCTTTGTAATGATACCGACCTTTACTTTCCTTGTCTTGGACTTCAGGGCTGGACACAGACACCTCAGCCAGGCAGCTCCTGTCCTCCTGCAGGGCAGCCTTGGACTCTGGACTTTCCACTGAGGGGACTTTGGAGGAGTCTTGGCTGCTCGGGTTTTCATTCATTTTCTTATCCATCTGATGAGGAGAAGATAGCTGAGGTTTGGAGCTGCCGCGGGGGTTTAGCTGTAACATTAAGGATGAACTGGTTTCTTGGTTATTATTGTACTCTTGGGGTTTCCCACTGGCGTAGGTCTGGCTCAGCCTAAAATATCCTGGGACAGGAACCTCAGAGTTGTCAACAGAACAGTTCTCAGAGACCATCCTTTGGTATGGTGGCACCTCTGAAGAAATGACTTTTGCTCGCTTATCAGAATACATGCAGCAATTGGTCTCTTCCTTAATATTTGTAGGAAAGGAACAAGTGGGGATCTGTTGTGTAACAGGTTGCTCTATTCTGCAAGACCTGTTCGGATCTGTCCAACTGTCTACTTGAGGTATATAGGGATGTACATTCATACCCATGTTTTGGTGATTGACTTCTCTTTTTGCCAGAGATGGTAGCAGTCCACAGGTTTGCATCCCATAAGTCCCAATGTCTGAGTTAGGTGGCATGTACATGCTGGCGTTGTTAGCATAGAAAGTGTCACTTCTACAGGCACTGATCAAAGAATCTACTAAAAAAGTATTTGCAGCAGGAGAGCTGTTTGGAAAGGACATTTTGGGGAGGAATTTGAAGAAGAGAGATTGTGTCCTTTGTAGGCTGACATCTCTAGGAAAACATTCCCTGTGTAATTGTGGATGCCTCTGCACAACCACATGACAAGTAAGCCAATGAGAATTGAAAATGGCCTTGAGCTGCTACCTCCCTGCAGGTCACATGGTGCTTGGGCTAGCCTGGGCTGCAGCTCAACTGTGGTCAACAGCGACATCTACTAAGCCACAGTGAAAGTGCTGCCCAGCAAGTCTCCTATGGCAGCAGCCCTGGTGCACTGCGCTGATTTAAGGTTATTTTTTTTTATATACCTAAAACATTATCCTTTTTTTTTTGTACTGAAAAGCTTGAAATGCAATAGCAACATGCAGTAGATCCCTTGATATCATCATCAGTCCCATAGCAGGGGATAAAAAAAAAAATACAGTAATAATAATGCAAATTAAATCACCAGTCCCTTTCTTTATTGCTTTATATTCAAATCAAAGAGTCTGCAGCTGACCTAAAGGACTGCCATTACTTCATGGCAAGGAGAATTAAAGGCAGTCACTATGGGGAGGCAAAGCCAGAACACAGAGTTCACACACAATGCACCTTGAAAGTTTGCACAATGCTCATTTCCAGGATAGTAAGGATTATTAGAGGTAATGCTGTGGTTATAGAGGAGTATCTATAATACCTTGTTGTTTTCCTGATTATTTATGGATTAGGTAAAAGCCTTCATTCCTGACAACTTGGAAGGTGCAAAAGGTTGTGCAATTTATTAAAAGATATTAAAAAGAATCAGGGCGATCAATACTGATCTCATCTACATTCCTTGGATAGTTGCTCCCTTTTTTTTTTTCTTGCCTGTGTTGCTATTTTTTAGAGAGTTATACCCCCTGGTACCACTCACCAGCATATATTATATTCACAAATCAATCGAAACTTAGTAAAGGGGGGAAGATTAATAGGTAAAAATTTAGCATAATGGTATTCGTCATATGAATTATTGGAAAAGATCTAATTGATTTTGACTGCAAGAAATAAGGTAATTGTTTGCCTTATTTTATAGAACTTTTTTTTTGCAAATAGAAAAAGAGGAATTTTCTTTATATATCTCTCAGTACTGGACATATGTATTTTTCCCGTACAAGAAACATTTCAAACAATACCAAATACAACAATGAACAAAAATAGAGAAAAAACAATAATAAGATTGAAAATCAGAGATTCATTGCAAGTTATTTAGAATTTTGGGAATTCCAGGAGCCATTGCTCTTTTAAGACCCCCTATTCTTTGCAGGCATTTTATTTCCTATGCAGTTAAAACAATAAAATGTCTGGGTTTGTGGCAATGAGACAGACCTTTGATAAAATGGAAGCCTCACTCGCAGCTGTTCAAATACAACATCATTGTCAGGTTAAGAGCCACTGCCTTTTACAACTGCAATTGCCTGTGTGCTGGCTAATGGCTTGTAAGGGCTAAATTCTACACACAGACAGACACATGTATACCTATATGCAGATACACCAGTATACAGCCATTCAGACATATATATATTTAATAAACATGAATATACTCCTGTAAACCTCCTCCACGAGGTTAGATAGAGTTGTAAGTTGCTTTGGTCCTAGCATATAGTGCAATAAAGGTAATATCTTTACCATGAGGTTTTCATCCCCTCAAATCACTGATATCAACCTTAATGTTACCTACTCCTACATGTGAAAGTTGGGTGGTTTATGGCTCAATAGTGTAAATCTCTTTCATGTTAAGCAGTCACCAATCACCCAATTACTATATAGTTGCTCCACAAGTTGTAGCCTACTCTCTGCATTACACATACAACCTGTGTTGTCTACATTTTATACAAGGCACTTTTTTTTTTACTCAGATTATAAAAACAAACGCAAGATCCTGGTTCATTCACCTGAACTCAACAAATATATTTCATTTTAGATTCAATAGAAGAAAGTTATCTTTAAGCCAGGACCTACCCCATGTATAACTTAATGCAGATGTCAGGGAGTGAATGTATCCATTATTAAACATATATCTTGTGGATCAAATCTTTTGTGGCGTATTACTGAATATAATAAAAGCATAAAAACTAATAACTATTCTGTCTATGTCTTTTGTGAACAAGTCAGAAGGTATTGTTTAAAACTGCAGTGACATATGCAACACATATGGGATGATATGTAGTTTGCTTTATTATGTATCTGTTTATTATTATTCTCTGTCATACTATATATTTATGTGAGTATGCATCTATCTATTCATATCTATCTATCTATCTATCTATCTATCTATCTATCTATCTATCTATCTATCTATCTATCTCCATACTAAAAAAAAAAACCACACACACAAGGTGTGTATGTATGTATCTATAAGGTGTGCAAGTATGTTATGTTATGTATGTGATACATGTATGTGTATTTCCATCTACAAAAACCCACATAGCCGTGTGTTCAGTATGTTTTAAGATACATGATATGTGTATTATCTATCTATATATCTGTGTGTGTGAGCCTGAACAGATATATGTGTGTGTGTTATAAGCATACAAATATACATAAACAAGAAAAATCCCAAATAAACCTGTAAATATGCCAATATGTCTGCCTTAATCTAACATTATAGAATAACTTTTATAATCAAAACTTCCAAACCATTCATAATGATTATTCACATCTACACCATGTAGTAGCTCAATAGAATTCTGTACAATTCTCCAAATTATATACACAATAGATATATAGAAATATATATAGACAGTGATAGATAGATAGATAGATAGATAGATAGATAGATAGATGGATGGATGGATAGATGGATGGATAGATAGATGCATTAACCTGACCATATCTTATAGAAATGATGTTTCCCACTCGATTCAATCACATACTTCCTATAAACCAGGGGTGCAAATGAACGAAATGTGTTCACAAATAGCAACAACTATTCCTACCAGAGACAGGGACCTTAAAGTTCAAAGCCAACAAGGAAATAGAAAATAATATTCTTATTCCTATCTAATAATATTAGATACACAGGCAGATGTTAAGTATTTGGACAGACAGAAAGCCAGACAGAATATATACATATATACATGGAGATGTAGAGCGAACAGAGATATGCAGACACATAACAAATATATTAACATAGATAAAATACATATATTAAGTTGTAAAAAGACGCAGGTCCATCAAGTCCAACCTTAAGAATTAAACAAATATTTTTATCCCCCCCCCCCATAACCTGTGATATTTTTGCTCCCCAGAAAGGCATCCAGGCCTCTAGATAGATAATAGATAAATAGAAAATGATAGATATATAGATGACGATAGATACATAGATGATAGGTACGTAGATATATAGATAGTAAATAGATGGACAGATAGTGAAACAGAAAATAGATATAAGGCGATCATAGATACATACAAGTGTTCGGAGATTAGTATTAAAATATTATAAAATATATAATTAAAATATGAGAGAAGGCCGGATAGATATACCTTAAAAAGTTTTACTACAATGTATCTACTTTATCGACATATGAAATATGATATATTCATATGTTTGGATATTTTTTGTGTGATAACAGATAAATTATTAATAGGAAAATGCCCCCATAGCTCAACTGCTTATTTGATAACAGATAAATAGAACATAGGAAGCTAAACAGAAGTGCGATAGATGAAATGTAGCTAGCTAGATAATAAACACATAAACAGGGAAGGTACAGAAAGATGGGGGTTATCTGTGATAGATACATGGATGGATAGATAGATAGATAGATAGATAGATAGATAGATAGATAGATAGATAGATAGATAGATAGATAGACAGATAGATAAAGGTAAACCTCAGGTAACGGAATATGATATAGAAAATTAAATGATAGATGTAAACTAGAAGAAAGAAAGAAAGAAAGAAAGAAAGAAAGAAAGAAAGAAAGAAAGAAAGAAAGAAAGAAAGAAAGAAAGAAAGAAAGAAAGAAAGAAAATAACATATATGCTAAACTATACAGTGATTAATTAAATAAATATATGTATACAGAAATTTTAAAATATAGCATCTATCTATTTATCTATCTTTATATCGAGGGATCCCAATTACATACAAAAATGAAAGATATGACAGGATAGATAAAAACATATCTATAACGTGTATTTTTTTGTTGCTTTTTTTAAAGATATGAAGGGAAGGAAGGGTCTATTACAGTTATCTCTATTCAATCGAAATATAAAAAGATGTGTCTATCAGCCCAAGCATTCATTTTGTGTGTGTATATATATATATATAACACATACATATCTATATACATATTAATATGTGCATATCTATAATCTATATTATATATATATATATATATATATATATATATATATATATATATATATGTACACATACATACAACAATTCTGAACAACGCCTGAAAATCTATTCTCGCACAATAATATCACTTTATGTCTATAACTACATTTTTTTTATTTTATTGATACAGATTATTCCTATCAGATCCATGAAAATGACAGAGAAGTAACTGGTGAATTTGGAATTCTTCTGGTATTTCTACAGAGAAAACATAATAAACAGTGTTTCCTGCAGCCTGCGGCATAGATCCAGCCATAAATACCTTAGTACAAAAGTCTTCTCCTCTGTCTGAGCTGCTCCTATACTACAGACTCCCTGCACTCATTGCTTCTCCTAATGAGATAGCAATGATATTGACAATGCCGTTTATACAAATTCACACAAACTATAGGGACATATACTATTGCTATATGGTCTGTCCTCATCACAGAATGGATATTGTACATATTGTACATTCCCTATGGTTGTGGATTTGTCAGTGATTTTAATATTTTCCTCTTTCTTCTATGGTGTATTTTATTTCAGGATTGTGCCCATGGCATGGGTATCCAAATACTTATTACTTAAACCATATTTCAGCAGAACTGTTGCTCTGGAGAAGAATCTAGAATCCTTATGTGACTTGGGTTCTAATTTATGGACAATGCTGCAACACTTGAGCTATTTGTAGTGCAAAAGTCGCCCTCTTGTGGACATTTGAGATATGGCACACAATGCGGCATTTATATTTTTTTGGCTGCACCGAGGACACTAGATGGGAAAATATTGTTATATAAAAGAATGAACAAGTATATATCGATAGAAATTACATTTTATTGCACATTTTTGTAATAAAGATGTCATTAAAGGGAATTTACTTTTTGTATTATATTATTATTATTAGTCTCTTGCTATTTAAAAAATAATTAATGGAATTTACTTGGCATGTTTAATTTACAACATTTGTATATTTTGATTTTTTTTTTTTTTTTTAGTACAGATGAAAATATTTATGTTTGTGTGTAGGTAATTATATAGATTCTAGGGATTTATTCCATGAGCAGGAATTTTATAATAAACCTAACATATTAATAAGGAAAGTGTGATGATTATGGAACGACATAAAGAAAAGAAAGGAAGAACGAAAGGAAAAAAAAAGAAAGAAAGGAAGAAAGAAGAAAGAAAGAAAGGATGAAAAAAAAAGAAAGAAGGGAGAGGAAGGAGAAGAAGAAAGGGTAGGAAGGAAGGGGGATGTTGTTTAAGTCATTTACTTCGCCTATAATAAAATATCTAGATATTTCAATGCACACTACTGGGTGGCAGCTAGGAAAAATAATAAGAGAGCTTTAGGGTATTTAATTATTTGGTAAGGTGAAAGGTGATGACCTTGACATTTTGGAAGTTCAAAGGCAACTGCTTAGTTTTTTTCTCCCCCAAATTGAAGGAATTTTTTCCCTAACAATATATTTTTCTCAGTGTCTTTGTTCTCAGTTCCTTTTCTTGTGGGTCTGTTCCTCAGTCCTTGTCTGCCTGAGTTCTGTGCCAGGATAATAACGCCCACTGAGTGCCATTGAAGAAAACAGCCCCCTTTCTCACTTCTTCCTTTATTGCACTTTGCGGAAATCGCTTTTAGCCCACCAGAAGGTGTCTAATATAAGCCAATTATGGTGCTTGGATCCCCTTACTTTTATTGTGTTGTCTAGACAGTTCAAGGTTTTGTAAACAGCCCAGTAGGTCACGCCATATAAACTGTAATGGAATAAGCCCCAACCAAATTCTTCAGATTTCAAAATAAACAAATTTTCCCAGATCCCTGACTTTTGATCCTCAACAAACACACCAAATGTCCCAATTGTGACTCAACTTATTCCATCTACAGACTGATATAATCTGGTTATAAAGTCGTGACTATGAATGTAGTAGCATTTGTAGTCGTGACTATACATGTGGTTACATTTGTAGTCGTGTCTCTGAATGAATATTCCATTATTGCATCTTTATGTAAAAATGAGGCTAGAAGTCATAGAAGACGTATTCAGGTTGGTTAAAAAATAACATTGAAAATTTAATAAATATGTACAGATGGGGTTATATATATAATGCAATAAATGACTGACATATATATTTAAAGACCTCTGAGACATTGGAACTCATGCAATGTGTCCAAGGTAACACCGATTTAGCATAAAACAATTTTCACAAGAGAACATCATTGTCGTGCACATGTATACATACATATATATGGAGAGAGATATATATGTATGTGTGATAAAGCTGCATTCGTTAATGTGTACTGGAGTCACTGGAGTCCCCTAGTAGTTTGCAGTCAGTCTAAATACTCTATAATCAGTGTTATAGATTCAGGGAAGGGGAGAAAAGAAGAAAAAAAAAACACCCCAAAAAAAAAAACACACCATTGGCTGCATTGTGTAAGTGACGTTTTGTAGACCCTTTCCTTACCAAGAAGGCATCCTCCAGAGGTTTTGGAAATCCTCTCAAGATATCATGGTCCAAGTACAATGATAAGAAGGATCCCAAGTATAGAAATTGTGCAGTCTCCCCTCTCTCAAAAAAGTGGGTTCCCAGTGAAATATTGCAGTCGATCCCTATTGAGTTTCTTTTCTTTCATCCTTCGGTTCTGGAACCAGATCTTGACTTGGCGGTCAGTAAGGTTGAGCATCCT
Source organism: Engystomops pustulosus (assembly GCF_040894005.1). Taxonomy (NCBI): domain Eukaryota; kingdom Metazoa; phylum Chordata; class Amphibia; order Anura; family Leptodactylidae; genus Engystomops; species Engystomops pustulosus. Next base: position 88,667,643 of record NC_092418.1, read on the forward strand.
GGACAGCTGTAACCTCTTCTCCTTGTTGATGTAGACATTGAAGAAAAATTCCCGCTCCAGCTCCCTAATCTGGTACTTGCTATAAGGGCACCTCTTTTTCCTAAGTCGCTGGGAAGCTGCCGAAAATAATGGGAAAATGTGTAAAAAACGTAATTCATAATATATGTATATTCTTTTTATGTATTATATATATATATATATATATATATATATATATATATATATATATATATATATATATATATATATTAGCTACATACACATATATACATATAATATAGAAACGGTATATACATAGAAATAAACACAAACACACATGCCATGCAAATATATAAAATTTAATTGTATATTCTTATTATGTATATATATATATATATATATATATATATATATATATATATATATGAGCCATGTGCACATGTACATACACACATAACCACAGACATGTAGACATAACCACACAGGACATACAGTTATAACAAATATGAAAGCTATTGAACACTACAGTCCATACTAATGCATTTTATGGCACTCGACAAGTAATGGTGGTGGGAGGGTGATCAGCAAAACATGATAACATAATAGAAAATGCAGAACAATAGACCATCCTCATCTTAAATTAGTTCCCTGTCGTAAACACACTCTTTACAGCGGTAAAGGGAACCTTATAGGATATATAAAACCCTTGAATGCTTATAAAATAGCACATAAAAAGGAGGCTGACAAAGTGCTGGCCTTGTACTCTTGCCCCCAGTTGATGCCTACCTGAAGTGTTGCTCTTGTCTGCTGCAGCCTCCCCCCCAGGAGAAGGGGATTCGGGGCTATCTGGACTTGTCACTTTCTTGTCCTGTGCAGAGGTCACTTTGCTATTGGGGTTGGAGGTTTTGAGCTCAGACTTTGCAGGCTGCTCCTCCATATCCATCTGGTAAGATGATGTTTGGCTGGTATCATAGAACTGGTCAAAACCCTGTGGTAGGATGCCATTCCTTCCCACCGAGCTGTAGAAGTTGGAGGTGGCACCGGAGGGTCCATGGTGGTTGCACATTGAGTCCGATTTGAATAACATATCCGATCTTCTGTTCCCAGGCTGGATGAGGTCCCTGTGCATGACATCCTCACTGGGGTAATAAGAAGGGTAGCTGCCCCTGTATTGCCACTTGCTGCCATACTCCCTGAATGCCACTTCCCTCACAGGTTGCACATGATGAGTTAAATTGGAAGAATAGGAGAAAGTCATAGGGCAGGAGGAGGACTGGGACAGGAACGAGGACTTGCTGGAGAAATCCGATGGAGACACATAGTAAGCAGCAGCAGCAGCAGCAGCACAGCCAGGCAGATACATGTTGGGTGTTGCACTGTTGTTGCTGCAATTCTCAAACTCAGTCATCTCTTCTCCCCTTTTGCGATGGAAAGCAACAAGGAGATTTCACTGCATTGAACAAGATCCATGTATTGCTCAAGAGGGGCTTGGACAGCATCAACTAAAGAAAAAAGCCTGAACGTGCTGCTGACGTGCAATTCATCTTGATTGATTCTAGTGGTAATTGCGTCACGTGATCCCCCCATGTACAATGTCCTGATATCTATAAGAAGCCTGCAGAATGCTACATCCCTCCACACTACACACACAAAGGTGCAACCCTCTGCTCCTGCACCTCTCTCACACACAATGATACCTCTATTTCCAAGCAGATTGGGTCTAAAGACCAACTAAAGGGCTCCCAGGTGGGAAAGTTACTGCTATTTTACCAGAATTGTTGCATATCTATATAATGAGTCTGGATATATCACCCTCCATACAGTCATGAACTTCATTATAGACTATATTATACATATACAGAAAATAAATATTATAAGACATTGATATGAATTGCAAATAACCATATAAGGAAGAAGATTCATATTCTTACATCTAAACAGATGCATATTCTTGTATCTAAGAAAGATTATAAGTGTAATCAACCCAAATCAGGAGGAAAAATATCCCTAAAGAGATTATAGAGTTAAACATAGCGAACCCATAAAGTCATATACAAGCTGAACCATATCTAGTATAGGAATATTCTTGTTTCTAATTTGGGGTTACACATATCCATGTATGTATGAGTGTATATTTGTGTCTATGGATCTCTGTATATATATATATATATATATATATATATATATATATATATATATATATATATACACACACATATGTCTGTATATGTATGCATGAGTGTAGGTGTATGTTTATACATGTCTACAAATTTGACACCCCTGAACATGTTTCGCTTTACATTTCTATGAACAGAATTTAGAATATATTCATGGTATGTCTATAGGGCAGGACACATGTAGACACATGTTTAACTACCCAGACCCCTCACATTAGCGAATGTACATGCCATTACATACAATCATAAATATCAACATACATCAGCAACAATGTATAGAGCTATATTCACACATATACACATATTTTTCAGGCATAGTGTTGCAAAGTCAAACAGCAATGAATATATACTGAATATTGTGAAAAATTTGTAATCGATCCACTTATTTTTCATACATGAAATAAACAGAGATACATACAATATTCGCTACTACAAATCTGTAGCGACACTAATATATAACATGACACAGTAATATCACATATATAATATATTACTAGTTTCATAACCACTGAGGAATAATATTCCATGTATACATGACAAAAATGGCCCCTACCATAGAAAGCAACATGTCCCTGTGCTACAAGTCATGGATTATATTCTCTACTAGATACCGTTTTAAGCAAAATCCTACAAACAACCATAATCAGATGCATCAGTATACACTGAAATATCTATACTGTGCTACTGAATATAATGAACATACTACATGTGAGCAGAAAGCAAGATTATCAGAGATAGATAGATAAATAGATAGATAGATAGATAGATAGATAGATAGAAGGATAGATGATAGATAGATAGATAGATAGATAGATAGATAGATAGATAGATAGATAGATAGATAGATAGATAGATAGATAGACACATATAGATATAGTATAGAACATTAGTCTAGACCAGTACATTAAATATAAATATTCTTATTTTAGAATATGGGAAAAACTCGATATAGTAAACATATCTATTGCATAAATATAACATATATTAACAAATCGTGAACATATATATCGATACACAGATCCTGAGCCCATAAATGGATGGGTGGTCGGTCGGGTGGTTGGATAGATCGACATGCGGATAAATAGATACATATATATAATGGAATAACAAACATGTATAAATGTTATATATAGATATGTATTTACTAGGGTAATAGGTAGATATTGTATAGGGATATTGCATAGATAGAAAACTTTATATCGATGTCTAACGTATATATAGAAGGGTAGCTGTTGTGCTCTTCAAAGGTTGGGGGAATAGTTGGCTGACTAGTTAGAAAGGTAGATAGATAGATAGATAGATAGATAGATAGATAGATAGATAGATAGATAGATAGATAGATAGATAGATAGATAAAGATAGTACAATTAGAAATATTGATATGACTGGTGGCTTTACATTTACGCTATAAGAATTTAATTAGAACACACATATATATATATATATATATATATGTGTGTGTGTGTGTGTGTGTGTGTGTGTGTGTGTATTCCATACATTACACATAACATACAAAGCTAAAAATTTCGACATATTTAGATCTTTTTTTGTAATTGATTCATATAATGTTTGCAAAACCTGTCGAGTCAGGCTCACATGCGAAAAGCATGTACACACAAATATCTATCTATCTATCTATCTATCTATCTATCTATCTATCTATCTATCTATCTATCTATCTACATTTTTACATT